>NW_025726201.1:0-113338 GCF_021461395.2 Schistocerca americana | reverse complement strand
ACAATTAACTATCATTTTTGCGTCGGATTCGAAAATCTAGACTCACAGGAGATCGACCATAAGGTGCCCGAGTCAGCAATAGACCCTTGGAGACAAGTCGGCTGGAGGCCGATGTATTGAATCTCGACGCAATTTGAGTGTTCCATCGTCACTACAAGGCCTGAACGTTACAATTTAACTATCATTTTTGCGTCGGATTCGAAAATCTAGACTCACAGGAGAAGGACCATGTGGTGCCCGAGGCAGCAATAGACCCTTGGAGACAAGTCGGCTGGAGGCCGATGTATTGAATCTCGACGCAATTTGAGTGTTCCATCGTCATTAGGAGGCCCTAAACGTTACAATTCACTATAATTTTTCGTCGGATTCGAAAATCTAGACTCGCAGGAGAAGGACCATGTGGTGCCCGAGGCAGCAATAGACCCTTGGAGACAAGTCGGCTGCAGGCCGATGTATTGAATCTCGACGCAATTTGAGTGTTCCATCGTCATTAGGAGGCCATAAACGTACAATTCACTATCAGTTTTGCGTCGGATTCGAAAATCTAGACTCACAGGAGATCGACCATAAGGTGCCCGAGTCAGCAATAGACCCTTGGAGACAAGTCGGCTGGAGGCCGATGTATTGAATCTCGACGCAATTTGAGTGTTCCATCGTCACAACAAGGCCCTGAACGTTACAATTAACTATCATTTTTGCGTCGGATTCGAAAATCTAGACTCACAGGAGAAGGACCATGTGGTGCCCGAGGCAGCAATAGACCCTTGGAGACAAGTCGGCTGGAGGCCGATGTATTGAATCTCGACGCAATTTGAGTGTTCCATCGTCATTAGGAGGCCCTAAACGTTACAATTCACTATAATTTTTGCGTCGGATTCGAAAATCTAGACTCGCAGGAGAAGGACCATGTGGTGCCCGAGGCAGCAATAGACCCTTGGAGACAAGTCGGCTGCAGGCCGATGTATTGAATCTCGACGCAATTTGAGTGTTCCATCGTCATTAGGAGGCCATAAACGTTACAATTCACTATCAGTTTTGCGTCGGGTTCGAAATCTAGACTCACAGGAGAAGGACCATGTGGTGCCCGAGGCAGCAATAGACCCTTGGAGACAAGTCGGCTGCACGCCGATGTATTGAATCTCGACGCAATTTGAGTGTTCCATCGGCATTAGGAGGCCCTGATCGTTACAATTAACTATCAGTTTTGCGTCGGATTCGAAAATTTAGACTCACAGGAGAAAGACCATGAGGTGCCTGAGGCAGCAACAGACCCTTGGGGTCAAGTCGGCTGGAGGCCGATGTATTGAATCTCGACACTTGAGTGTTCCATCGTCCATTAGGAGGCCCTAACGTTACAATTCACTTTCAGTTTTGCGTTCGGGTTCGAAAATCTAGACCCACAGGAGAACGACCATGTGGTGGCCCGAGGCAGCAATAGACCCTTGGAGACAAGTCGGCTGCAGGCCGATGTATTGAATCTCGACGCAATTTGAGTGTTCCATCGTCATTAGGAGGCCCTGAACGTTACAATTAACTATCATTTTTGCGTCGGATTCGAAAATCTAGACTCACAGGAGATCGACCATAAGGTGCCCGAGTCAGCAATAAGACCCTTGGAGACAAGTCGGCTGGAGGCCGATGTATTGAATCTCGACGCAATTTGAGTGTTCCATCGGCATTAGGAGGCCCTGTACGTTACAATTAACTATCATTTTTGCGTCGGATTCGAAAATATAGACTCACAGGAGAAAGACCATAAGGTTGCCCGAGGCAGCAATAGACCCTTGGAGACAAGTCGGCTGGAGTCCGATGTATTGAATCTCGACGCAATATGAGTGTTCCATCGGTATTAGGAGACCCTGAACGTTACAATTAACTATCATTTTTGCGTCGGATTCGAAAATCTAGACTCACCAGAGACGGACCATGTGGTACCGAGGCAGCGATATCCCCTTGGAGACAAGTCGGCTGGAGGCCGAGGTATTGAATCTCGACGCAATTTGAGAGTTCCATCGTCATTAGGAGGCCCTGAACGTTACAATTAACAATCATTTTTTGCGTCGGATTCGAAATCTAGACTCACAGGAGAAGGACCGTGTGGTGCCCGAGGCAGCAACAGACCCTTGGAGACTAGTCGGCTGCAGGCCGATGTATTGAATCTCGACGCAATTTGAGTGTTCCATCGTCACTACAAGGCCCTTGAACGTTACAATTAACTATCATTTTTGCGTCGGATTCGAAAATCTAGACTCACAGGAGAAGGACCATGTGGTGCCCGAGGCAGCAATAGACCCTTGGAGACTAGTCGGATGCAGGCCAATGTATTGAATCTCGACGCAGTCCTGAGTGTTCCATCGTCATTACAAGGTCTTGAACGTTACAATTAACTATCATTTTTGCGTCGGATACGAAATTTAGACTCACAATTAGAAAGACCATGAGGTGCCTGAGGCAGCAACAGACCCTTGGGGTCAAGTCGGCTGGAGGCCGATGTATTGAATCTCGACGCAATTTGAGTGTTCCATCGTCATTAGGAGGCCCTAAACGTTACAATTCACTTACAGTTTTGGGTCGGGTTCGAAAATCTAGACCCACAGGAGAACGACCATGTGGTGCCCGAGGCAGCAATAGACCCTTGGAGACAAGTCGGCTGCAGGCCGATGTATTGAATCTCGACGCAATTTGAATGTTCCATCGTCATTAGGAGGCCCTGAACGTTACAATTAACTATCATTTTTGCGTCGGTTTCGAAAATCTAGACTCACAGGAGATCGACCATAAGGTGCCCGAGTCAGCAATAGACCCTTGGAGACAAGTCGGCTGGAGGCCGATGTATTGAATCTCGACGCAATTTGAGTGTTCCATCGTCACTACAAGGCCCTGAACGTTACAATTAACTATCATTTTTGCGTCGGATTCGAAAATCTAGACTCACAGGAGAAGGACCATGTGGTGCCCGAGGCAGCAATAGACCCTTGGAGACAAGTCGGCTGGAGGCCGATGTATTGAATCTCGACGCAATTTGAGTGTTCCATCGTCATTAGGAGGCCCTAAACGTTACAATTCACTATAATTTTTGCGTCGGATTCGAAAATCTAGACTCGCAGGAGAAGGACCATGTGGTGCCCGAGGCAGCAATAGACCCTTGGAGACAAGTCGGCTGCAGGCCGATGTATTGAATCTCGACGCAATTTGAGTGTTCCATCGTCATTAGGAGGCCATAAACGTTACAATTCACTATCAGTTTTGCGTCGGGTTCGAAAATCTAGACTCACAGGAGAAGGACCATGTGGTGCCCGAGGCAGCAATAGACCCTTGGAGACAAGTCGGCTGCACGCCGATGTATTGAATCTCGACGCAATTTGAGTGTTCCATCTTCATTACAAGGCCCTGAACGTTACAATTAACTATCATTTTTGCGTCGGATTCGAAAATCTAGACTCACAGGAGAACGACCATAAGGTGCCCGAGGCAGCAATAGACCCTTGGAGACAAGTCGGCTGGTGGCCGATGTATTGAATCTCGACGCAATTTGAGTGTTCCATCGGCATTAGGAGGCCGTGATCGTTACAATTAACTATCATTTTTGCGTCGGATTCGAAAATCTAGACTCACCGGAGACGGACCATGTGGTGCCCGAGGCAGCGATATCCCCTTGGAGACAAGTCGGCTGGAGGCCGATGTATTGAATCTCGACGCAATTTGAGTGTTCCATCGTCATTAGGAGGCCCTAAACGTTACAATTCACTATCAGTTTTGCGTCGGATTCGAAAATCTAGACTCACAGGAGAAGGACCATGTGGTGCCCGAGGCAGCAACAGACCCTTGGAGACAAGTCGGCTGCAGGCCGATGTATTGAATCTCGACGCAATTTGAGTGTTCCATCGTCACTACAAGGCCCTGAACGTTACAATTAACTATCATTTTTGCGTCGGATTCGAAAATCTAGACTCGCAGGAGAATGACAATGTGGTGCCCGAGGCAGCAATAGACCCTTGGAGACAAGTCGGCTGCAGGCCGATGTATTGAATCTCGACGCAATTTGAGTGTTCCATCGTCATTAGGAGGCCCTGAACGTTACAATTAACTATCATTTTTGCGTCGGATTCGAAAATCTAGACTCACAGGAGATCGACCATAAGGTGCCCGAGTCAGCAATAGACCCTTGGAGACAAGTCGGCTGGAGGCCGATGTATTGAATCTCGACGCAATTTGAGTGTTCCATCGGCATTAGGAGGCCCTGCACGTTACAATTAACTATCATTTTTGCGTCGGATTCGAAAATATAGACTCACAGGAGAACGACCATAAGGTGCCCGAGGCAGCAATAGACCCTTGGAGACAAGTCGGCTGGAGTCCGATGTATTGAATCTCGACGCAATATGAGTGTTCCATCGGTATTAGGAGACCCTGAACGTTACAATTAACTATCATTTTTGCGTCGGATTCGAAAATCTAGACTCACCAGAGACGGACCATGTGGTACCCGAGGCAGCGATATCCCCTTGGAGACAAGTCGGCTGGAGGCCGAGGTATTGAATCTCGACGCAATTTGAGAGTTCCATCGTCATTAGGAGGCCCTGAACGTTACAATTAACAATCATTTTTGCGTCGGATTCGAAAATCTAGACTCACAGGAGAAGGACCGTGTGGTGCCCGAGGCAGCAACAGACCCTTGGAGACTAGTCGGCTGCAGGCCGATGTATTGAATCTCAACGCAATTTGAGTGTTCCATCGTCACTACAAGGCCCTGAACGTTACAATTCACTATCATTTTTGCTTCGGAATCGATAATCTAGACATACCAGAGAATGACCATAAGGTGCCCGACGCAGCAACAGACCCTTGGAGACAAGTCGGCTGGAGGCCGATGTATTGGATCTCGACGCAATTTGAGTGTTCCATCGTCACTACAAGGCCCTGAACGTTACAATTAACTATCATTTTTGCGTCGGATTCGAAAATCTAGACTCACAGGAGAAGGATCATGTGGTGCCCGAGGCAGCAATAGACCCTTGGAGACAAGTCGGCTGGAGGCCGATGTATTGAATCTCGACGCAATGTGAGTGTTCCATCGTCATTAGGAGGCCCTAAACGTTACAATTCACTATCATTTTTGCGTCGGATTCGAAAATCTAGACTCGCAGGAGAAGGACCATGTGGTGCCCGAGGCAGCAATAGACCCTTGGAGACAAGTCGGCTTCAGGCCGATGTATTGAATCTCGACGCAATCTGAGTGTTCCATCGTCATTACAAGGCCCTGAACGTTACAATTAACTATCATTTTTGCGTCGGATTCGAAAATTTAGACTCACAGGAGAAAGACCATGAGGTGCCTGAGGCACCAACAGACCCCTTGTAGAGAAGTCGGCTGGAGGCCGATGTATTGAATCTCGACGCAATTTGAGTGTTCCATCGTCATTAGGAGGCCCTAAACGTTACAATTCACTATCAGTTTTGCGTCGGGTTCGAAAATGTAGACTCACAGGAGAAGGACCATGTGGTGCCCGAGGCAGCAATAGACCCTTGGAGACAAGTCGGCTGCAGGCCGATGTATTGAATCTCGACGCAATTTGAGTGTTCCATCGTCATTACAAGTTCCTGAACGTTACAATTAACTATCATTTTTGCGTCGGATTCGAAAATCTAGACTCACAGGAGAACGACCATAAGGTGCCCGAGGCAGCAATAGACCCTTGGAGACAAGTCGGCTGGAGGCCGATGTATTGAATCTCGACGCAATTTGAGTGTTCCATCGTCATTAGGAGGCCCTAAACGTTACAATTCACTATCATTTTTGCGTCGGATTCGAAAATCTAGACCAACAGGAGAAGGACCATGTGGTGCCCGAGGCAGCAACAGACCCTTCCAGACAAGTCGGCTGCAGGCCGATGTATTGAATCTCGACGCAATTTGAGTGTTCCATCGTCACTACAAGGCCCTGAACGTTACAATTAACTATCATTTTTGCGTCGGATTCGAAAATCTAGACTCACAGGAGAAGGACCATGTGGTGCCCGAGGCAGCAATAGACCCTTGGAGACAAGTCGGCTGGAGGCCGATGTATTGAATCTCGACGCAATTTGAGTGTTCCATCGTCATTAGGAGGCCCTAAACGTTACAATTCACTATCATTTTTGCGTCGGATTCGAAAATCTAGACTCGCAGGAGAAGGACCATGTGGTGCCCGAGGCAGCAATAGACCCTTGGAGACAAGTCGGCTGCAGGCCGACGTATTGAATCTCGACGCAATTTGAGTGTTCCATCGTCATTAGGAGGCCATAAACGTTACAATTCACTATCAGTTTTGCGTCGGGTTCGAAAATCTAGACTCACAGGAGAAGGACCATGTGGTGCCCGAGGCAGCAATAGACCCTTGGAGACAAGTCGGCTGCACGAGGATGTATTGAATCTCGACGCAATTTGAGTGTTCCATCTTCATTACAAGGCCCTGAACGTTACAATTAACTATCATTTTTGCGTCGGATTCGAAAATCTAGACTCACAGGAGAACGACCATAAGGTGCCCGAGGCAGCAATAGACCCTTGGAGACAAGTCGGCTGGTGGCCGATGTATTGAATCTCGACGCAATTTGAGTGTTCCATCGGCATTAGGAGGCCCTGATCGTTACAATTAACTACCATTTTTGCGTCGGATTCGAAAATCTAGACTCACCGGAGACGGACCATGTGGTGCCCGAGGCAGCGATATCCCCTTTGAGACAAGTCGGCTGGAGCCCGATGTATTGAATCTCGACGCAATTTGAGTGTTCCATCGTCATTAGGAGGCCCTAAACGTTACAATTCACTATCAGTTTTGCGTCGGATTCGAAAATCTAGACTCACAGGAGAAGGACCATGTGTTGCCCGAGGCAGCAACAGACCCTTGGAGACAAGTCGGCTGCAGGCCGATGTATTGAATCTCGACGCAATTTGAGTGTTCCATCGTCACTACAAGGCCCTGAACGTTACAATTAACTATCATTTTTGCGTCGGATTCGAAAATCTAGACTCGCAGGAGAATGACAATGTGGTGCCCGAGGCAGCAATAGACCCTTGGAGACTAGTCGGCTGCAGGCCAATGTATTGAATCTCGACGCAGTCTGAGTGTTCCATCGTCATTACAAGGTCTTGAACGTTACAATTAACTATCATTTTTGCGTCGGATTCGAAAATTTAGACTCACAGGAGAAAGACCATGAGGTGCCTGAGGCAGCAACAGACCCTTGGGGTCAAGTCGGCTGGAGGCCGATGTATTGAATCTCGACGCAATTTGAGTGTTCCATCGTCATTAGGAGGCCCTAAACGTTACAATTCACTTTCAGTTTTGCGTCGGGTTCGAAAATCTAGACCCACAGGAGAACGACCATGTGGTGCCCGAGGCAGCAATAGACCCTTGGAGACAAGTCGGCTGCAGGCCGATGTATTGAATCTCGACGCAATTTGAATGTTCCATCGTCATTAGGAGGCCCTGAACGTTACAATTAACTATCATTTTTGCGTCGGATTCGAAAATCTAGACTCACAGGAGATCGACCATAAGGTGCCCGAGTCAGCAATAGACCCTTGGAGACAAGTCGGCTGGAGGACGATGTATTGAATCTCGACGCAATTTGAGTGTTCCATCGTCACTACAAGGCCCTGAACGTTACAATTAACTATCATTTTTGCGTCGGATTCGAAAATCTAGACTCACAGGAGAAGGACCATGTGGTGCCCGAGGCAGCAATAGACCCTTGGAGACAAGTCGGCTGGAGGCCGATGTATTGAATCTCGACGCAATTTGAGTGTTCCATCGTCATTAGGAGGCCCTAAACGTTACAATTCACTATAATTTTTGCGTCGGATTCGAAAATCTAGACTCGCAGGAGAAGGACCATGTGGTGCCCGAGGCAGCAATAGACCCTTGGAGACAAGTCGGCTGCAGGCCGATGTATTGAATCTCGACGCAATTTGAGTGTTCCATCGTCATTAGGAGGCCATAAACGTTACAATTCACTATCAGTTTTGCGTCGGGTTCGAAAATCTAGACTCACAGGAGAAGGACCATGTGGTGCCCGAGGCAGCAATAGACCCTTGGAGACAAGTCGGCTGCACGCCGATGTATTGAATCTCGACGCAATTTGAGTGTTCCATCTTCATTACAAGGCCCTGAACGTTACAATTAACTATCATTTTTGCGTCGGATTCGAAAATCTAGACTCACAGGAGAACGACCATAAGGTGCCCGAGGCAGCAATAGACCCTTGGAGACAAGTCGGCTGGTGGCCGATGTATTGAATCTCGACGCAATTTGAGTGTTCCATCGGCATTAGGAGGCCCTGATCGTTACAATTAACTATCAGTTTTGCGTCGGATTCGAAAATTTTGACTCACAGGAGAAAGACCATGAGGTGCCTGAGGCAGCAACAGACCCTTGGGGTCAAGTCGGCTGGAGGCCGATGTATTGAATCTCGACGCAATTTGAGTGTTCCATCGTCATTAGGAGGCCCTAAACGTTACAATTCACTTTCAGTTTTGCGTCGGGTTCGAAAATCTAGACCCACAGGAGAACGACCATGTGGTGCCCGAGGCAGCAATAGACCCTTGGAGACAAGTCGGCTGCAGGCCGATGTATTGAATCTCGACGCAATTTGAGTGTTCCATCGTCATTAGGAGGCCCTGAACGTTACAATTAACTATCATTTTTGCGTCGGATTCGAAAATCTAGACTCACAGGAGATCGACCATAAGGTGCCCGAGTCAGCAATAGACCCTTGGAGACAAGTCGGCTGGAGGCCGATGTATTGAATCTCGACGCAATTTGAGTGTTCCATCGGCATTAGGAGGCCCTGTACGTTACAATTAACTATCATTTTTGCGTCGGATTCGAAAATATAGACTCACAGGAGAAAGACCATAAGGTGCCCGAGGCAGCAATAGACCCTTGGAGACAAGTCGGCTGGAGTCCGATGTATTGAATCTCGACGCAATATGAGTGTTCCATCGGTATTAGGAGACCCTGAACGTTACAATTAACTATCATTTTTGCGTCGGATTCGAAAATCTAGACTCACCAGAGACGGACCATGTGGTACCCGAGGCAGCGATATCCCCTTGGAGACAAGTCGGCTGGAGGCCGAGGTATTGAATCTCGACGCAATTTGAGAGTTCCATCGTCATTAGGAGGCCCTGAACGTTACAATTAACAATCATTTTTGCGTCGGATTCGAAAATCTAGACTCACAGGAGAAGGACCGTGTGGTGCCCGAGGCAGCAACAGACCCTTGGAGACTAGTCGGCTGCAGGCCGATGTATTGAATCTCGACGCAATTTGAGTGTTCCATCGTCACTACAAGGCCCTTGAACGTTACAATTAACTATCATTTTTGCGTCGGATTCGAAAATCTAGACTCACAGGAGAAGGACCATGTGGTGCCCGAGGCAGCAATAGACCCTTGGAGACAAGTCGGCTGGAGCCCGATGTATTGAATCTCGACGCAATCTGAGAGTTCCATCGTCATTAGGAGGCCCTAAACGTTACAATTCACTATCATTTTTGCTTCGGAATCGATAATCTAGACATACCAGAGAATGACCATAAGGTGCCCGACGCAGCAACAGACCCTTGGAGACAAGTCGGCTGCAGGCCGATGTATTGAATCTCGACGCAATTTGAATGTTCCATCGTCATTAGGAGGCCCTGAACGTTACAATTAACTATCATTTTTGCGTCGGTTTCGAAAATCTAGACTCACAGGAGATCGACCATAAGGTGCCCGAGTCAGCAATAGACCCTTGGAGACAAGTCGGCTGGAGGCCGATGTATTGAATCTCGACGCAATTTGAGTGTTCCATCGTCACTACAAGGCCCTGAACGTTACAATTAACTATCATTTTTGCGTCGGATTCGAAAATCTAGACTCACAGGAGAAGGACCATGTGGTGCCCGAGGCAGCAATAGACCCTTGGAGACAAGTCGGCTGGAGGCCGATGTATTGAATCTCGACGCAATTTGAGTGTTCCATCGTCATTAGGAGGCCCTAAACGTTACAATTCACTATAATTTTTGCGTCGGATTCGAAAATCTAGACTCGCAGGAGAAGGACCATGTGGTGCCCGAGGCAGCAATAGACCCTTGGAGACAAGTCGGCTGCAGGCCGATGTATTGAATCTCGACGCAATTTGAGTGTTCCATCGTCATTAGGAGGCCATAAACGTTACAATTCACTATCAGTTTTGCGTCGGGTTCGAAAATCTAGACTCACAGGAGAAGGACCATGTGGTGCCCGAGGCAGCAATAGACCCTTGGAGACAAGTCGGCTGCACGCCGATGTATTGAATCTCGACGCAATTTGAGTGTTCCATCTTCATTACAAGGCCCTGAACGTTACAATTAACTATCATTTTTGCGTCGGATTCGAAAATCTAGACTCACAGGAGAACGACCATAAGGTGCCCGAGGCAGCAATAGACCCTTGGAGACAAGTCGGCTGGTGGCCGATGTATTGAATCTCGACGCAATTTGAGTGTTCCATCGGCATTAGGAGGCCCTGATCCTTACAATTAACTATCATTTTTGCGTCGGATTCGAAAATCTAGACTCACCGGAGACGGACCATGTGGTGCCCGAGGCAGCGATATCCCCTTGGAGACAAGTCGGCTGGAGGCCGATGTATTGGATCTCGACGCAATTTGAGTGTTCCATCGTCACTACAAGGCCCTGAACGTTACAATTAACTATCATTTTTGCGTCGGATTCGAAAATCTAGACTCATAGGAGATGGACCATGTGGTGCCCGAGGCAGCAATAGACCCTTGGAGACAAGTCGGCTGGAGGCCGATGTATTGAATCTCGACGCAATGTGAGTGTTCCATAGTCATTAGGAGGCCCTAAACGTTACAATTCACTACCATTTTTGCGTCGGATTCGAAAATCTAGACTCACAGGAGAAGGACCATGTGGTGCCCGAGGCAGCAATAGACCCTTGGAGACAAGTCGGCTGCAGGCCGATGTATTGAATCTCGACGCAATCTGAGTGTTCCATCGTCATTACAAGGCCCTGAACGTTACAATTCACTATCATTTTTGCGTCGGATTCGAAAATATAGACTCACAGGAGAACGACCATAAGGAGCCGGAGGAAGCAATAGACCCTTGGAGACAAGTCGGCTGGAGGCCGATGTATTGGATCTCGACGCAATTTGAGTGTTCCACCGTCATTAGGAGGCCCTGAACGTTACAATTAACAATCATTTTTGCGTCGGATTCGAAAATCTAGACTCACAGGAGAAGGACCATGTGGTGCCCGAGGCAGCAACAGACCCTTGGAGACTAGTCGGCTGCAGGCCGATGTATTGAATCTCGACGCAATTTGAGTGTTCCATCGTCACTACAAGGCCCTGATCGTTACAATTAACTATCATTTTTGCGTCGGATTCGAAAATCTAGACTCACAGGAGAAGGACCATGTGGTGCCCGAGGCAGCAGTAGACCCTTGGAGACAAGTCGGCTGGAGCCCGATGTATTGAATCTCGACGCAATCTGAGAGTTCCATCGTCATTAGGAGGCCCTAAACGTTACAATTCACTATCATTTTTGCTTCGGAATCGATAATCTAGACATACCAGAGAATGACCATAAGGTGCCCGACGCAGCAACAGACCCTTGGAGACAAGTCGGCTGGAGGCCGATGTATTGGATCTCGACGCAATTTGAGTGTTCCATCGTCACTACAAGGCCGTGAACGTTACAATTAACTATCATTTTTGCGTCGGATTCGAAAATCTAGACTCACAGGAGAAGGACCATGTGGTGCCCGAGGCAGCAATAGACCCTTGGAGACAAGTCGGCTGGAGGCCGATGTATTGAATCTCGACGCAATGTGAGTGTTCCATCGTCATTAGGAGGCCCTAAACGATACAATTCACTATCATTTTTGCGTCGGATTCGAAAATCTAGACTCGCAGGAGAAGGACCATGTGGTGCCCGAGGCAGCAATAGACCCTTGGAGACAAGTCGGCTGCAGGCCGACTTATTGAATCTTGACGCAATTTGAGTGTTCCATCGTCATTACAAGGCCCTGAAGGTTACAATTAACTATCATTTTTGCGTCCGATTCGAAAATCTAGACTCACAGGAGAACGACCATAAGGTGCCCGAGGCAGCAATAGACCCTTGGAGACAAGTCGGCTGGAGTCCGATGTATTGAATCTCGACGCAATATGAGTGTTCCATCGGCATTAGGAGACCCTGAACGTTACAATTAACTATCATTTTTGCGTCGGATTCGAAAATCTAGACTCACCAGAGACGGACCATGTGGTACCCGAGGCAGCGATATCCCCTTGGAGACAAGTCGGCTGGATGCCGACGTATTGAATCTCGACGCAATTTGAGAGTTCCATCGTCATTAGGAGGCCCTGAACGTTACAATTAACAATCATTTTTGCGTCGGATTCGAAAATCTAGACTCACAGGAGAAGGACCATGTGGTGCCCGAGGCAGCAACAGACCCTTGGAGACTAGTCGGCTGCAGGCCGATGTATTGAATCTCGACGCAATTTGAGTGTTCCATCGTCACTACAAGGCCCTGAACGTTACAATTAACTATCATTTTTGCGTCGGATTCGAAAATCTAGACTCACAGGAGAAGGACCATGTGGTGCCCGAGGCAGCAATAGACCCTTGGAGACAAGTCGGCTGGAGCCCGATGTATTGAATCTCGACGCAATCTGAGAGTTCCATCGTCATTAGGAGGCCCTAAACGTTACAATTCACTATCATTTTTGCTTCGGAATCGATAATCTAGACATACCAGAGAATGAATATAAGGTGCCCGACGCAGCAACAGACCCTTGGAGACAAGTCGGCTGGAGGCCGATGTATTGGATCTCGACGCAATTTGAGTGTTCCATCGTCACTACAAGGCCCTGAACGTTACAATTAACTATCATTTTTGCGTCGGATTCGAAAATCTAGACTCACAGGAGATGGACCATGTGGTGCCCGAGGCAGCAATAGACCCTTGGAGACAAGTCGGCTGGAGGCGGATGTATTGAATCTCGACGCAATGTGAGTGTTCCATCGTCATTAGGAGGCCCTAAACGTTACAATTCACTATCATTTTTGCGTCGGATTCGAAAATCTAGACTCGCAGGAGAAGGACCATGTGGTGCCCGAGGCAGCAATAGACCCTTGGAGACAAGTCGGCTGCAGGCCGATGTATTGAATCTCGACGCAATCTGAGTGTTCCACCGTCATTTCAAGGCCCTGAACGTTACAATTCACTATCATTTTTGCGTCGGATTCGAAAATATAGACTCACAGGAGAAAGACCATAAGGTGCCCGAGGCAGCAATAGACCCTTGGAGACAAGTCGGCTGGAGTCCGATGTATTGAATCTCGACGCAATATGAGTGTTCCATCGGTATTAGGAGACCCTGAACGTTACAATTAACTATCATTTTTGCGTCGGATTCGAAAATCTAGACTCACCAGAGACGGACCATGTGGTACCCGAGGCAGCGATATCCCCTTGGAGACAAGTCGGCTGGAGGCCGAGGTATTGAATCTCGACGCAATTTGAGAGTTCCATCGTCATTAGGAGGCCCTGAACGTTACAATTAACAATCATTTTTGCGTCGGATTCGAAAATCTAGACTCACAGGAGAAGGACCGTGTGGTGCCCGAGGCAGCAACAGACCCTTGGAGACTAGTCGGCTGCAGGCCGATGTATTGAATCTCGACGCAATTTGAGTGTTCCATCGTCACTACAAGGCCCTTGAACGTTACAATTAACTATCATTTTTGCGTCGGATTCGAAAATCTAGACTCACAGGAGAAGGACCATGTGGTGCCCGAGGCAGCAATAGACCCTTGGAGACAAGTCGGCTGGAGCCCGATGTATTGAATCTCGACGCAATCTGAGAGTTCCATCGTCATTAGGAGGCCCTAAACGTTACAATTCACTATCATTTTTGCTTCGGAATCGATAATCTAGACATACCAGAGAATGACCATAAGGTGCCCGACGCAGCAACAGACCCTTGGAGACAAGTCGGCTGCAGGCCGATGTATTGAATCTCGACGCAATTTGAATGTTCCATCGTCATTAGGAGGCCCTGAACGTTACAATTAACTATCATTTTTGCGTCGGTTTCGAAAATCTAGACTCACAGGAGATCGACCATAAGGTGCCCGAGTCAGCAATAGACCCTTGGAGACAAGTCGGCTGGAGGCCGATGTATTGAATCTCGACGCAATTTGAGTGTTCCATCGTCACTACAAGGCCCTGAACGTTACAATTAACTATCATTCTTGCGTCGGATTCGAAAATCTAGACTCACAGGAGAAGGACCATGTGGTGCCCGAGGCAGCAATAGACACTTGGAGACAAGTCGGCTGGAGGCCGATGTATTGAATCTCGACGCAATTTGAGTGTTCCATCGTCATTAGGAGGCCCTAAACGTTACAATTCACTATAATTTTTGCGTCGGATTCGAAAATCTAGACTCGCAGGAGAAGGACCATGTGGTGCCCGAGGCAGCAATAGACCCTTGGAGACAAGTCGGCTGCAGGCCGATGTATTGAATCTCGACGCAATTTGAGTGTTCCATCGTCATTAGGAGGCCATAAACGTTACAATTCACTATCAGTTTTGCGTCGGGTTCGAAAATCTAGACTCACAGGAGAAGGACCATGTGGTGCCCGAGGCAGCAATAGACCCTTGGAGACAAGTCGGCTGCACGCCGATGTATTGAATCTCGACGCAATTTGAGTGTTCCATCTTCATTACAAGGCCCTGAACGTTACAATTAACTATCATTTTTGCGTCGGATTCGAAAATCTAGACTCACAGGAGAACGACCATAAGGTGCCCGAGGCAGCAATAGACCCTTGGAGACAAGTCGGCTGGTGGCCGATGTATTGAATCTCGACGCAATTTGAGTGTTCCATCGGCATTAGGAGGCCCTGATCCTTACAATTAACTATCATTTTTGCGTCGGATTCGAAAATCTAGACTCACCGGAGACGGACCATGTGGTGCCCGAGGCAGCGATATCCCCTTGGAGACAAGTCGGCTGGAGGCCGATGTATTGGATCTCGACGCAATTTGAGTGTTCCATCGTCACTACAAGGCCCTGAACGTTACAATTAACTATCATTTTTGCGTCGGATTCGAAAATCTAGACTCATAGGAGATGGACCATGTGGTGCCCGAGGCAGCAATAGACCCTTGGAGACAAGTCGGCTGGAGGCCGATGTATTGAATCTCGACGCAATGTGAGTGTTCCATAGTCATTAGGAGGCCCTAAACGTTACAATTCACTATCATTTTTGCGTCGGATTCGAAAATCTAGACTCACAGGAGAAGGACCATGTGGTGCCCGAGGCAGCAATAGACCCTTGGAGACAAGTCGGCTGCAGGCCGATGTATTGAATCTCGACGCAATCTGAGTGTTCCATCGTCATTACAAGGCCCTGAACGTTACAATTCACTATCATTTTTGCGTCGGATTCGAAAATATAGACTCACAGGAGAACGACCATAAGGAGCCGGAGGAAGCAATAGACCCTTGGAGACAAGTCGGCTGGAGGCCGATGTATTGAATCTCGACGCAATTTGAGTGTTCCACCGTCATTAGGAGGCCCTGAACGTTACAATTAACAATCATTTTTGCGTCGGATTCGAAAATCTAGACTCACAGGAGAAGGACCATGTGGTGCCCGAGGCAGCAACAGACCCTTGGAGACTAGTCGGCTGCAGGCCGATGTATTGAATCTCGACGCAATTTGAGTGTTCCATCGTCACTACAAGGCCCTGAACGTTACAATTAACTATCATTTTTGCGTCGGATTCGAAAATCTAGACTCACAGGAGAAGGACCATGTGGTGCCCGAGGCAGCAATAGACCCTTGGAGACAAGTCGGCTGGAGCCCGATGTATTGAATCTCGACGCAATCTGAGAGTTCCATCGTCATTAGGAGGCCCTAAACGTTACAATTCACTATCATTTTTGCTTCGGAATCGATAATCTAGACATACCAGAGAATGACCATAAGGTGCCCGACGCAGCAACAGACCCTTGGAGACAAGTCGGCTGGAGGCCGATGTATTGGATCTCGACGCAATTTGAGTGTTCCATCGTCACTACAAGGCCGTGAACGTTACAATTAACTATCATTTTTGCGTCGGATTCGAAAATCTAGACTCGCAGGAGAAGGACCATGTGGTGCCCGAGGCAGCAATAGACCCTTGGAGACAAGTCGGCTGGAGGCCGATGTATTGAATCTCGACGCAATGTGAGTGTTCCATCGTCATTAGGAGGCCCTAAACGATACAATTCACTATCATTTTTGCGTCGGATTCGAAAATCTAGACTCGCAGGAGAAGGACCATGTGGTGCCCGAGCAGCAATAGACCCTTGGAGACAAGTCGGCTGCAGGCCGACTTATTGAATCTTGACGCAATTTGAGTGTTCCATCGTCATTACAAGGCCCTGAAGGTTACAATTAACTATCATTTTTGCGTCCGATTCGAAAATCTAGACTCACAGGAGAACGACCATAAGGTGCCCGAGGCAGCAATAGACCCTTGGAGACAAGTCGGCTGGAGTCCGATGTATTGAATCTCGACGCAATATGAGTGTTCCATCGGCATTAGGAGACCCTGAACGTTACAATTAACTATCATTTTTGCGTCGGATTCGAAAATCTAGACTCACCAGAGACGGACCATGTGGTACCCGAGGCAGCGATATCCCCTTGGAGACAAGTCGGCTGGAGGCCGACGTATTGAATCTCGACGCAATTTGAGAGTTCCATCGTCATTAGGAGGCCCTGAACGTTACAATTAACAATCATTTTTGCGTCGGATTCGAAAATCTAGACTCACAGGAGAAGGACCATGTGGTGCCCGAGGCAGCAACAGACCTTTGGAGACTAGTCGGCTGCAGGCCGATGTATTGAATCTCGACGCAATTTGAGTGTTCCATCGTCACTACAAGGCCCTGAACGTTACAATTAACTATCATTTTTGCGTCGGATTCGAAAATCTAGACTCACAGGAGAAGGACCATGTGGTGCCCGAGGCAGCAATAGACCCTTGGAGACAAGTCGGCTGGAGCCCGATGTATTGAATCTCGACGCAATCTGAGAGTTCCATCGTCATTAGGAGGCCCTAAACGTTACAATTCACTATCATTTTTGCTTCGGAATCGATAATCTAGACATACCAGAGAATGAATATAAGGTGCCCGACGCAGCAACAGACCCTTGGAGACAAGTCGGCTGGAGGCCGATGTATTGGATCTCGACGCAATTTGAGTGTTCCATCGTCACTACAAGGCCCTGAACGTTACAATTAACTATCATTTTTGCGTCGGATTCGAAAATCTAGACTCACAGGAGATGGACCATGTGGTGCCCGAGGCAGCAATAGACCCTTGGAGACAAGTCGGCTGGAGGCGGATGTATTGAATCTCGACGCAATGTGAGTGTTCCATCGTCATTAGGAGGCCCTAAACGTTACAATTCACTGTCATTTTTGCGTCGGATTCGAAAATCTAGACTCGCAGGAGAAGGACCATGTGGTGCCCGAGGCAGCAATAGACCCTTGGAGACAAGTCGGCTGCAGGCCGATGTATTGAATCTCGACGCAATCTGAGTGTTCCACCGTCATTTCAAGGCCCTGAACGTTACAATTCACAATCATTTTTGCGTCGGATTCGAAAATATAGACTCACAGGAGAAAGACCATAAGGTGCCCGAGGCAGCAATAGACCCTTGGAGACAAGTCGGCTGGAGTCCGATGTATTGAATCTCGACGCAATATGAGTGTTCCATCGGTATTAGGAGACCCTGAACGTTACAATTAACTATCATTTTTGCGTCGGATTCGAAAATCTAGACTCACCAGAGACGGACCATGTGGTACCCGAGGCAGCGATATCCCCTTGGAGACAAGTCGGCTGGAGGCCGAGGTATTGAATCTCGACGCAATTTGAGAGTTCCATCGTCATTAGGAGGCCCTAAACGTTACAATTCACTATCATTTTTGCTTCGGAATCGATAATCTAGACATACCAGAGAATGACCATAAGGTGCCCGACGCAGCAACAGACCCTTGGAGACAAGTCGGCTGCAGGCCGATGTATTGAATCTCGACGCAATTTGAATGTTCCATCGTCATTAGGAGGCCCTGAACGTTACAATTAACTATCATTTTTGCGTCGGTTTCGAAAATCTAGACTCACAGGAGATCGACCATAAGGTGCCCGAGTCAGCAATAGACCCTTGGAGACAAGTAGGCTGGAGGCCGATGTATTGAATCTCGACGCAATTTGAGTGTTCCATCGTCACTACAAGGCCCTGAACGTTACAATTAACTATCATTTTTGCGTCGGATTCGAAAATCTAGACTCACAGGAGAAGGACCATGTGGTGCCCGAGGCAGCAATAGACCCTTGGAGACAAGTCGGCTGGAGGCCGATGTATTGAATCTCGACGCAATTTGAGTGTTCCATCTTCATTACAAGGCCCTGAACGTTACAATTAACTATCATTTTTGCGTCGGATTCGAAAATCTAGACTCACAGGAGAACGACCATAAGGTGCCCGAGGCAGCAATAGACCCTTGGAGACAAGTCGGCTGGTGGCCGATGTATTGAATCTCGACGCAATTTGAGTGTTCCATCGGCATTAGGAGGCCCTGATCCTTACAATTAACTATCATTTTTGCGTCGGATTCGAAAATCTAGACTCACCGGAGACGGACCATGTGGTGCCCGAGGCAGCGATATCCCCTTGGAGACAAGTCGGCTGGAGGCCGATGTATTGGATCTCGACGCAATTTGAGTGTTCCATCGTCACTACAAGGCCCTGAACGTTACAATTAACTATCATTTTTGCGTCGGATTCGAAAATCTAGACTCATAGGAGATGGACCATGTGGTGCCCGAGGCAGCAATAGACCCTTGGAGACAAGTCGGCTGGAGGCCGATGTATTGAATCTCGACGCAATGTGAGTGTTCCATAGTCATTAGGAGGCCCTAAACGTTACAATTCACTATCATTTTTGCGTCGGATTCGAAAATCTAGACTCACAGGAGAAGGACCATGTGGTGCCCGAGGCAGCAATAGACCCTTGGAGACAAGTCGGCTGCAGGCCGATGTATTGAATCTCGACGCAATCTGAGTGTTCCATCGTCATTACAAGGCCCTGAACGTTACAATTCACTATCATTTTTGCGTCGGATTCGAAAATATAGACTCACAGGAGAACGACCATAAGGAGCCGGAGGAAGCAATAGACCCTTGGAGACAAGTCGGCTGGAGGCCGATGTATTGAATCTCGACGCAATTTGAGTGTTCCACCGTCATTAGGAGGCCCTGAACGTTACAATTAACAATCATTTTTGCGTCGGATTCGAAAATCTAGACTCACAGGAGAAGGACCATGTGGTGCCCGAGGCAGCAACAGACCCTTGGAGACTAGTCGGCTGCAGGCCGATGTATTGAATCTCGACGCAATTTGAGTGTTCCATCGTCACTACAAGGCCCTGAACGTTACAATTAACTATCATTTTTGCGTCGGATTCGAAAATCTAGACTCACAGGAGAAGGACCATGTGGTGCCCGAGGCAGCAATAGACCCTTGGAGACAAGTCGGCTGGAGCCCGATGTATTGAATCTCGACGCAATCTGAGAGTTCCATCGTCATTAGGAGGCCCTAAACGTTACAATTCACTATCATTTTTGCTTCGGAATCGATAATCTAGACATACCAGAGAATGACCATAAGGTGCCCGACGCAGCAACAGACCCTTGGAGACAAGTCGGCTGGAGGCCGATGTATTGGATCTCGACGCAATTTGAGTGTTCCATCGTCACTACAAGGCCGTGAACGTTACAATTAACTATCATTTTTGCGTCGGATTCGAAAATCTAGACTCACAGGAGAAGGACCATGTGGTGCCCGAGGCAGCAATAGACCCTTGGAGACAAGTCGGCTGCAGGCCGATGTATCGAATCTCGACGCAATTTGAGTGTCCCATCGTCACTACAAGGCCCTGAACGTTACAATTCACTATCATTTTTGCGTCGGATTCGAAAATATAGACTCACAGGAGAACGACCATAAGGAGCCGGAGGAAGCAATAGACCCTTGGAGACAAGTCGGCTGGAGGCCGATGTATTGAATCTCGACGCAATGTGAGTGTTCCATCGTCATTAGGAGGCCCTAAACGATACAATTCACTATCATTTTTGCGTCGGATTCGAAAATCTAGACTCGCAGGAGAAGGACCATGTGGTGCCCGAGGCAGCAATAGACCCTTGGAGACAAGTCGGCTGCAGGCCGACTTATTGAATCTTGACGCAATTTGAGTGTTCCATCGTCATTACAAGGCCCTGAAGGTTACAATTAACTATCATTTTTGCGTCCGATTCGAAAATCTAGACTCACAGGAGAACGACCATAAGGTGCCCGAGGCAGCAATAGACCCTTGGAGACAAGTCGGCTGGAGTCCGATGTATTGAATCTCGACGCAATATGAGTGTTCCATCGGCATTAGGAGACCCTGAACGTTACAATTAACTATCATTTTTGCGTCGGATTCGAAAATCTAGACTCACCAGAGACGGACCATGTGGTACCCGAGGCAGCGATATCCCCTTGGAGACAAGTCGGCTGGAGGCCGACGTATTGAATCTCGACGCAATTTGAGAGTTCCATCGTCATTAGGAGGCCCTGAACGTTACAATTAACAATCATTTTTGCGTCGGATTCGAAAATCTAGACTCACAGGAGAAGGACCATGTGGTGCCCGAGGCAGCAACAGACCCTTGGAGACTAGTCGGCTGCAGGCCGATGTATTGAATCTCGACGCAATTTGAGTGTTCCATCGTCACTACAAGGCCCTGAACGTTACAATTAACTATCATTTTTGCGTCGGATTCGAAAATCTAGACTCACAGGAGAAGGACCATGTGGTGCCCGAGGCAGCAATAGACCCTTGGAGACAAGTCGGCTGGAGCCCGATGTATTGAATCTCGACGCAATCTGAGAGTTCCATCGTCATTAGGAGGCCCTAAACGTTACAATTCACTATCATTTTTGCTTCGGAATCGATAATCTAGACATACCAGAGAATGAATATAAGGTGCCCGACGCAGCAACAGACCCTTGGAGACAAGTCGGCTGGAGGCCGATGTATTGGATCTCGACGCAATTTGAGTGTTCCATCGTCACTACAAGGCCCTGAACGTTACAATTAACTATCATTTTTGCGTCGGATTCGAAAATCTAGACTCACAGGAGATGGACCATGTGGTGCCCGAGGCAGCAATAGACCCTTGGAGACAAGTCGGCTGGAGGCGGATGTATTGAATCTCGACGCAATGTGAGTGTTCCATCGTCATTAGGAGGCCCTAAACGTTACAATTCACTATCATTTTTGCGTCGGATTCGAAAATCTAGACTCGCAGGAGAAGGACCATGTGGTGCCCGAGGCAGCAATAGACCCTTGGAGACAAGTCGGCTGCAGGCCGATGTATTGAATCTCGACGCAATCTGAGTGTTCCACCGTCATTTCAAGGCCCTGAACGTTACAATTCACTATCATTTTTGCGTCGGATTCGAAAATATAGACTCACAGGAGAACGACCATAAGGAGCCGGAGGAAGCAATAGACCCTTGGAGACAAGTCGGCTGGAGGCCGATGTATTGAATCTCGACGCAATTTGAGTGTTCCATCGTCATTAGGAGGCCCTGAACGTTACAATTAACAATCATTTTTGCGTCGGATTCGAAAATCTAGACTCACAGGAGAAGGACCATGTGGTGCCCGAGGCAGCAACAGACCCTTGGAGACTAGTCGGCTGCAGGCCGATGTATTGAATCTCGACGCAATTTGAGTGTTCCATCGTCACTACAAGGCCCTGAACGTTACAATTAACTATCATTTTTGCGTCGGATTCGAAAATCTAGACTCACAGGAGAAGGACCATGTGGTGCCCGAGGCAGCAATAGACCCTTGGAGACAAGTCGGCTGGAGCCCGATGTATTGAATCTCGACGCAATCTGAGAGTTCCATCGTCATTAGGTGGCCCTAAACGTTACAATTCACTATCATTTTTGCTTCGGAATCGATAATCTAGACATACCAGAGAATGACCATAAGGTGCCCGACGCAGCAACAGACCCTTGGAGACAAGTCGGCTGGAGGCCGATGTATTGGATCTCGACGCAATTTGAGTGTTCCATCGTCACTACAAGGCCGTGAACGTTACAATTAACTATCATTTTTGCGTCGGATTCGAAAATCTAGACTCACAGGAGAAGGACCATGTGGTGCCCGAGGCAGCAATAGACCCTTGGAGACAAGTCGGCTGGAGGCCGATGTATTGAATCTGCACGCAATGTGAGTGTTCCATCGTCATTAGGAGGCCCTAAACGTTACAATTCACTATCATTTTTGCGTCGGATTCGAAAATCTAGACTCGCAGGAGAAGGACCATGTGGTGCCCGAGGCAGCAATAGACCCTTGGAGACAAGTCGGCTGCAGGCGATGTATTGAATCTAGACGCAATCTGAGTGTTCCATCGTCATTACAAGGCCCTGAACGTTACAATTAACTATCATTTTTATGTCGGATTCGAAAATTTAGACTCACAGGAGAAAGACCATGAGCTGCCTGAGGCACCAACAGACCCTTGTAGACAAGTCGGCTGGAGGCCGATGTATTGAATCTCGACGCAATTTGAGTGTTCCATCGTCATTAGGAGGCCCTAAACGTTACAATTCACTATCAGTTTTGCGTCGGGTTCGAAAATGTAGACTCACAGGAGAAGGACCATGTGGTGCCCGAGGCAGCAATAGACCCTTGGAGACAAGTCGGCTGCAGAGCGATGTATTGAATCGCGACGCAATTTGAGTGTTCCATCGTCATTACAAGGCCCTGAACGTTACAATTAACCACCATTTTTGCGTCGGATTCGAAAATCTAGACTCACAGGAGAACGACCATAAGGTGCCCGAGGCAGCAATAGACCCTTACAGACAAGTCGGCTGGAGGCCGATGTATTGAATCTCGACGCAATTTGAGTGTTCCATCGGCATTAGGAGGCCCTGAACGTTACAATTAACTATCATTTTTGCGTCGGATTCGAAAATCTAGACTTACAAGAGAACGACCATGAGGTGCCGGAGACTGCAATATCCTCTTGGATACAAGTCGACTGGAGGTCGATGTATTGAATCTCGACGCAATTTGAGTCTTCTATCGTCATTAGGAGGCGCTGAACGTTACAATTCACTATCATTTTTGCGTCGGATTCGATAATCTAAACTCACAGGAGAACGACCATAAGGTGCCGAGGCAGCAACAGACCCTTGGACACAAGTCGGCTGGAGCCCGATGTATTGAATCTCGACGCAATTTGAGTGTTCCATCGTCATTAGGAGGTCCTAAACGTTACAATTCACTATCATTTTTGCGTCAGATTCGAAAATATAGACTCACAGGAGAACGACCATAAGGATCCGGAGGAAGCAATAGACCCTTGGAGACAAGTCGGCTGGAGGCCGATGTATTGAATCTCGACGCAATTTGAGTGTTCCATCGTCATTAGGAGGCCCTAAACGTTGCAATTAACTATCATTTTTGCGTCGGATTCGAAAATCTAGACTCACAGGAGAAGGACCATGTGGTGTCCGAGGCAGCAATAGACCCTTGCAGACAAGTCGGCTGCAGGCCGATGTAGTGAATCTTGACGCAATTTGAGTGTTCCATCGTCATTACAAGGCCCTGAACGTTACAATTAACTATCATTTTTGCGTCGGATTCGAAAATCTAGACTCACAGGAGAACGACCATAAGGTGCCCGAGGCAGCAATAGACCCTTGGAGACAAGTCGGCTGGAGGCCGATGTATTGAATCTCGACGCAATATGAGTGTTCCATCGTCATTAGGAGGCCCTGAACGTTACAATTCACTATCATTTTTGCGTCGGATTCGAAAATCTAGACTCGCTGGAGAAGGACCATGTGGTGCCCGAGGCAGCAACAGACCCTTGGAGACAAATCGGCTGCAGGCCGATGTATTGAATCTCGACGCAATTTGAGTGTCCCATCGTCACTACAAGGCCCTGAACGTTACAATTAACTATCATTTTTGCGTCGGATTCGAAAATCTAGACTCACAGGAGAAGGACCATGTGGTGCCCGAGGCAGCAATAGACCCTTGGAGACAAGTCGGCTGCAGGCCGATGTATTGAATCTCAACGCAATTTGAGTGTTCCATCGTCATTAGGAGGCCCTAAACGTTACAATTCACTATCATTTTTGCGTCGGATTCGAAAATCTACTCTCACCGGAGACGGACCATGTGGTGCCCGAGGCAGCGATATCCCCTTGGAGACAAGTCGGCTGGAGGCCGATGTATTGAATCTCGACGCAATTTGAGAGTTCCATCGTCATTAGGAGGCCCTGAACGTTACAATTAACAATCATTTTTGCGTCGGATTCGAAAATCTAGACTCACAGGAGAAGGACCATGTGGTGCCTGAGGCAGCAACAGACCCTTAGAGACAAATCGGCTGCAGGCCGATGTATTGAATCTCGACGCAATTTGAGTGTCCCATCGTCACTACAAGGCCCTGAACGTTACAATTAACTATCATTTTTGCGTCGGATTCGAAAATCTAGACTCACAGGAGAAGGACCATGTGGTGCCCGAGGCAGCAATAGACCCTTGGAGACAAGTCGGCTGCAGGCCGATGTATTGAATCTCAACGCAATTTGAGTGTTCCATCGTCATTAGGAGGCCCTAAACGTTACAATTCACTATCATTTTTGCGTCGGATTCGAAAATCTAGACTCGCTGGAGAAGGACCATGTGGTGCCCGAGGCAGCAATAGAACCTTGGAGACAAGTCGGCTGCAAGCCGATCTATTGAATCTCGACGCAATTTGAGTGTTCCATCGTCATTACAAGGACCTGAACGTTACAATTAACTATCATTTTTGCGTCGGATTCGAAAATTTAGACTCACAGGAGAAAGACCATGAGGTGCCTGAGGCAGCAACAGACCCTTGGAGACAAGTCGGCTGGAGGCCGATGTATTGAATCTCGACGCAATTTGGGTGTTCCATCGGCATTACAAGGCAGTGAACGTTACAATTAACTATCATTTTTTCGTCGGATTCGAAAATCTAGACTCACCGGAGACGGACCATGTGGTGCCTGAGTGCAGCGATATCCCCTTGGAGACAAGTCGGCTGGAGGCCGATGTATTGATTCTCGACGCAATTTGAGAGTTCCATCGTCATTAGGAGGCCCTGAACGTTACAATTAACAATCATTTTTGCGTCGGATTCGAAAATCTAGACTCACAGGAGAACGACCATAAGGTGCCCGGGGCAGCAATAGACCCTTGGAGACAAGTCGGCTGGAGGACGATGTATTGAATCTGGACGCAATTTGAGAGTTCCATCGGCATTAGGAGGCCCTGAACGTTTCAATTAACTATCATTTTTGCGTCGGATTCGAAAATCTAGACTTACAAGAGAACGACCATAAGGTGCCCGAGGCAGCATTACACCCTTGGAGACAAGTCGACTGGAGGCCGATGTATTGAATCTCGACGCAATTTGAGTGTTCCATCGTCATTAGGCGGCCCTAAACGCTACAATTAACTATCATTTTTGCGTCGGATTCGATAATCTAGACTTACAAGAGAACGACCATAAGGTGCCAGAGGCAGCAACAGACCCTTGGAGACAAGTCGGCTGGAGGCCGATGTATTGAATCTCGACGCAATTTGAGTGTTCCATCTGCATTAGGAGGCCCTGAACGTTACAATTAACTATCATTTTTGCGTCGGATTCGAAAATCTAGACTCACCGGAGACGGACCATGTGGTGCCCGAGGCAGCGATATCCCCTTGGAGACAAGTCGGCTGGAGGCCGATGTATTGAATCTCCACGCAATTTGAGAGTTCCATCGTCATTAGGAGACTCTAAACGTTACAATTCACTATCATTTTTGCGTCGGATTCGAAAATCTAGACATACAAGAGAACGACCATGTGGTGCCCGAGGCAGCAATAGACCCTTGGAGACAAGTCGGCTGGAGGCCGATGTATTGAATCTCGACGCAATTTGAGTGTTCCATCGGCATTAGGAGGCCCTGAACGTTACAATTCACTATCATTTTTGCGTCGGATTCGAAAATATAGACTCACAGGAGAACGACCATAAGGAGCCGGTGGAAGCAATAGACCCTTGGAGACAAGTCGGCTGGAGGCCGATGTATTGAATCTCGACGCAATTTGAGTGTTCCATCGTCATTAGGCGGCCCTAAACCTTACAATTAACTATCAGTTTCGCGTCGGATTCGAAAATCTACTCACAGGAGAAGTTCATACGGTGCTCGAGACGGCAATATACCCTTGGAGACAAATCGACTGGAGGCAGATGTATTGAATATCGACGCAATTTGAGTGTTCCATCGTCATTAGGTCGCCCTGAACGTTACAATTAACTATCATTTTTTCGTCGGATTCGATAGTCTAAACACACAGGAGAACGACCATAAGGTGCCCGAGGCAGCATTAGACCCTTGGGGACAAGTCGGTTGGAGGACGATGTATCGGATCGCGACGCATTTTGAGTGTTCCATCGTCTTTAGGAGTCCCTGACCGTTACAATTAACAATCAGTTTCGCGTCGGATTCGAAAATCTAGACTCACATGAGAGCGAACATAAGAGGCCTGAGGCAGTAATATCCCCATGGAGACAAGTCGGCTGGGAGACGATGTATTGAATCTCGACGCGATTTGAGTGTTCCATCGGCATTAGGAGGCCCCGAACGTTACAGTTAACTATCATTTTAGCGTCGGATTCGAAAATCTACTAACAGGAGAACGACCATAAGGTGCCAGAGGCAGCAATAGACCCTTGGAGACAAGTCGGCTGGAGAACGATGTATTGAATCTCGACGCAATTAGAGAGTTCCATCGTCATTAGGAGGCCCTGAACGTTACAATTAACAATCAGTTTCGCGTCGGATTCGAAAATCTAGACTCACATGAGAGCGAACATAAGAGGCCTGAGGCAGTAATATCCCCATAGAGACGAGTCGGCTGGAGGACGATGTATTGCATCTCGACGCAATTTGAATGTTCCATCGTCTTTAGGGGTCCCTGAACGTTACAATTAACTATCATTTATGCGTCGGACTCGAAAATCTAGACTCACAGGAGAACGACCATAAGGTGCCCGAGGCAGCAATAGACCCTTGGAGACAAGTTGGCTGGAAACCGATGTATTGATTCTTGACGCAATTTGAGTGTTCCATCGTCATTACAAGGCCCTGAACGTTACAATTAACTATCATTTTTGCGTCGGATACGAAAATCTAGACTCACAGGAGAACGACCATAAGGTGCCCGAGGCAGCAATAGACCCTTGGAGACAATTCGGCTGGAGGCCATGTATTGAATCTCGACGCAATTTGAGTGTTCCATCGGCATTAGGAGGCCCTGAACGTTACAATTAACTATCATTTTTGCGTCGGATTCGAAAATCAAGACTTACAAGAGAACGACCATAAGGTGCCCGAGGCAGCATTAGACACTTGCAGACAAGTCGGCTGGAGGACGATGTATTGAATCTCGACGCAATTTGAGAGCTCTGTCGTCATCAGGAGGCACTGAACGGTACTATTCACTATCATTTTTGCGTCGGATTCGAAATCTAGACTTACAAGAGATCGACCATAAGGTGCCCGAGGCAGCAATAGACCCTTGGAGAAAAGTCGGCTTAAGGGGGATGTATTGAATCTCGACGCAATTTGAGTGTTAAATCGGCATTAGGAGGCCCTGAACGTTACAGTAAACTATGAGTTTCGCGTCGGATTCGAAAATGTAGACCCACAGGAGAACGACCATAAGGTGCCCGAGGCAGCAATAGACCCTTTGAGACAAGTCGGCTGGAGGACGATGTATTGAATTTCAACGCAATTTGAGAATTCCATCGTCATTAGGAGGCCCTGAACGTTACAATTAACTATCATTTTTGCGTCGGATTCGAAAATCTAGACTTACAAGAGAACGACCATAAGGTGCCCGAGGCAGCTATAGACCCTTGGAGACAAGTCGGTTGGAGGACGATGTATTGGATCGCGACGCATTTTGAGTGTTCCATCGTCTTTAGGAGTCCCTGACCGTTACAATTAACAATCAGTTTCGCGTCGGATTCGAAAATCTAGACTCACATGAGAGCGAACATAAGAGGCCGGAGGCAGTAATACCCCCTTGGAGACAAGTCGGCTGGAGGACGATGTATTGAATCTCGACGCAATTTGAGTGTTCCATCGTCTTTAGGAGTCCCTGAACGTTACAATTAACTATCATTTATGCGTCGGATTCGAAAATCTAGACTCACAGGAGAACGACAATAAGGTGCCCGACGCAGCACCAGACCCTTGGAGGCAAGTCGGCTGGAGGCCGATGTATTGAATCTCGACGCAATTTGAGTGTTCCATCGGCATTAGGAGGCCCTGAACGTTACAGTTAACTATCATTTTAGCGTCGGAATCGAAAATCTACTCACAGGAGAAGTTCATACGGTGCTCGAGACAGCAGTATACCCCTTGGAGACAAACCGACTGGTGGCCGATGTATTGAATATCGACGCAATTTGAGTGTTCCATCGTCATTAGGAGGCCCTAAACGTTACAATTAACTATCATTTTTGCGTTGGATTCGATAATCTAAACTCACAGGAGAACGACCATAAGGTGCCCGAGGCAGCAACAGACCCTTGGAGACAAGTCGGCTGGAGGACGATGTATTGAATCTCGACGCAATTTGAGTGTTCCATCGTCATTACAAGGCCCTAAACGTTACAATTAACTATCATTTTTGCGTCGGATTCGATAATCTAAACTCACAGGAGAACGACTATAAGGTGCCCGAGGCAGCAATAGACCCTTGGAGACAAGTCGGCTGGAGGCCGATGTATTGAATCTCGACGCAATTTGAGTGTTCCATCGGCATTAGGAGGCCCTGAACGTTACAATTAACTATCATTTTTGCGTCGGATTCGCTAATCTAAACTCACAGGAGAACGACCATAAGGTGCCGGAAGCAGCAACGGACCCTTGGAGACAAGTCGGCTGGAGGCCGATGTATTGAATCTCGACGCAATTTGAGTGTTCCAGCGGCATTAGGAGGCCCTGAACGTTACAGTTAACTATCATTTTAGCGTCGGATTCGAAAATCTACACACAGGAGAAGTTCATACGGTGCTCGAGACAGCAATATACCCCTTGGAGACAAATCGACTGGAGGCCGATGTATTGAATATCGACGCAATTTGAGTGTTCCATCGTCATTAGGTCGCCCTGAACGTTACAATTAACTATCATTTTTGCGTCGGATTCGAAAATCTAGACTCACAGGAGAACGACCATAAGGTGCCCGAGGCAGCAATAGACCCTTGGAGACAAGTCGACTGGAGGTCGATGTATTGAATCTTGACGCAATTTGAGTGTTCCATCGCCAATAGGAGGCTCTGAACTTTACAATTAACTATGAGTTTTGCGTCGGATTCGAAAACGGAGAATCAGCGGAGACGGAACATGTGGTGCCCGAGGCAGCGATATCCCCTTGGAGACAAGTCGGCTGGAGGCCGATGTATTGAATCGCGACGCAATTTGAGTGTTCCATCGTCATTAGGAGGATCTGAACGTTGCAGTTAACTATCATTTTAGCGTCGGATTCGAAAATCTACTAACAGGAGAAGGATGATATGGTGCACGAGACGGCAATATCCCCTTGGATACAAGTCGGCTGGAGGACGATGTATTGAATCTCGACGCAATTTGAGTGTTCCATCGTCTTTAGGAGTCCCTGAACGTTGCAATTAACTGTCATTTATGCATCGGATTCGAAAATCTAGACTCACAGGAGAACGACCATAAGGTGCCCGAATCAGCAATAGACCCTTGGAGACAAGTCGGCTGGAGGTCGATGTATTGAATCTCGACGCAATTTGAGTCTTCTATCGTCATTAGGAGGCCCTGAACGTTACAATTAACAATCATTTTAGCGTCGGATTCGAAAATCTACTCACAGGAGAAGTTCATACGGTGCTCGAGACTGCAATATACCCCGTGGACACAAATCGACTAGAGGCCGATGTATTGAATATCGACGCAATTTGTGTGTTCCATCGTCATTAGGAGGCCCTGAACGTTATAGTTAACTATCATTTTTGCGTCGGATTCGATAATCTAAACTCACAGGAGAACGACCATAAGGTGCCCGAGGCAGCAACAGACCCTTGGAGACAAGTCGGCTGGAGGACGATGTATTGAATCTCGACGCAATTTGAGTGTTCCATCGCCAATAGGAGGCCCTGAACGTTACAATTAACTATCATTTTTGCGTCGGATTCGAAAATCTAGACATACAAGAGAACGACCATAAGGTGCCCCAGGCAGCATTAGACCCTTTGAGACAAGTCGGCTGGAGGACGATGTATTGAATCTCGACGCAATTTGAGTATTCCATCGTCATTAGGAGGCCCTGAACGTTACAATTAACTATCATTTTAGCGTCGGATTCGAAAATCTACTCACAGGAGAAGTTCATACGGTGCTCGTGACAGCAATATACCCCTTGGAGACAAATCGACTGGAGGCCGATGAATTGAATATCGACGCAATTTGAGTGTTCCATCGTCATTAGGAGGCCCTAACAGTTACAATTAACTATCATTTTTGCGTCGGATTCGATAATCTAAACTCACAGGAGAACGACCATAAGGTTCCAGAGGCAGCAACAGACCCTTGGAGACAAGTCGGCTGGAGGCCGATGCATTGAATCTCGACGCTATTTGAGTGTTCCATCGCCAATAGGAGGCCCTGAACGTTACAATTAACTATCATTTTTGCGTCGGATTCGAAAATCTAGACTTACAAGAGAACGACCATAAGGTGCCCGAGGCAGCATTAGACCCTTGGAGACAAGTCGGCTGGAGGACGATGTATTGAATCTCGACGCAATTTGAGTGTCCCATCGTCATTACAAGGCCCTAAACGTTACAATTAACTATCATTTTTGCGTCGGATTCGAAAATCTAAACTCACAGGAGAACGACCACAAGGTGCCCGAGGCAGCAACAGACCCTTGGAGACAAGTCGGCTGGAGGCCGATGTATTGAATCTCGACGCAATTTGAGTGTTCCATCGTCATTAGGAGGCCCTAAACGTTACAATTAACTATCATTTTTGCGTCGGATTCGATAATCTAAACTCACAGGAGAACGACCATAAGGTGCCCGAGGCAGCAACAGACCCTTGGAGACAAGTCGGCTGGAGGCCGATATATTGCGTCTTGACGCAATTTGAGTGTTCCATCGTCATTAGGAGGCCCTGAACGTTACAATTAACTATCATTTTTGCGTCGGATTCGAAAATCTAGACTCACAGGAGAACGACCATAAGGTGTCCGAGGCAGCAATAGACCCTTGGAGACAAGTCGGCTGGAGGTCGATGTATTGAATCTCGACGCAATATGAGTGCTCCATCGCCAATAGGAGGCCCTGAACGTTACAAGTAACTATCAGATTTTCGTCGGATTCGAAAATCTAGACTCACAGCAGACGGACCATTTGGTGCCCGAGGCAGCAATATTGCCTTGGAGACAAATCGACTGGAGGACGATGTATTGAATCTCGACGCAATTTGAGTCTTCTATCGTCATTAGGAGGCGCTGAACGTTACAATTCACTATCATTTTTGCGTCGGATTCGAAAATCTAGACTCACAGGAGACGGACCACATGGAGCCCGAGGCAGGAATATCCCCTTGGAGACTAGTCGGCTGGAGGCCGATGTATTGAATCTCGACGCAATTTGAGTGTTCCATCGTCATTAGGAGGCCCTAAACGTTACAATTAACTATCATTTTTGCGTCGGATTCGATAATCTAAACTCACAGCAGACGGACCATTTGGTGCCCGAGGCAGCAATATCCCCTTGGAGACAAATCGGCTGGAGGACGATGTATTGAATCTCGACGCAATTTGAGTCTCCTATTGTCATTAGGAGGCGCTGAACGTTACAATTCACTATCATTTTTGCGTCGGATTCGAAAATCTAGACTCACAGGGGACGGATCATATTGTGCCCGAGACAGCAATATCCCCTAGGAGACAAGTCGGCTGGAGGCCGATGTATTGAATCTCGACGCTATTTGAGTGTTCCATCGTCATTAGGAGGCCCTGAACGTTACAATTAACTATCAGTTTCGCGTCGGATTCGAAAATCTAGACTCACAGGAGACGGACCACATTGAGCCTGAGGCAGCAATATCCCCTTGGAGACAAGTCGGCTGGAGGCCGAAGTATTGAATCTCGACGCAATTTGAGTGTTCCATCGTCATTAGGAGGCTCTAAACGTTACAATTAACTATCATTTTTGCGTCAGATTCGATAATCTAAACTCACAGGAGAACGACCATAAGGTGCCCGAGGCAGCAACAGACCCTTGGAGACAAGTCGGCTGGAGGCCGATGTATTGAATCTCGACGCAATTTAAGTGTTCCATCGTCATTTCAAGGCCCTGAACGTTACAATTAAATATCATTTTAGCGTCGGATTCGAAAATCTACTCACAGGAGAAGTTCATACGGTGCTCGAGACAGCAATATACCCCTTGGAGACAAATCGACTGGAGGCCGATGTATTGAATATCGACGCAATTTGAGAGTTCTGTCGTCATCAGGAGGCGCTGAACGTTACTATTCACTATCATTTTTGCGAAGGATTCGAAAATCTACTCACAGGTGAAGGATCATATGGTGCCCGAGACAGCAATATCCCTTTGGAGACAAGTCCGCTGTATTGAATCTCGACGCAATTTGAGTGTTCCATCATCATTAGGAGGCCCTGAACGTTACAGTTAACTATCCTTTTTGCGTCGGATTCGAAAATCTAGACTCACAGCAGACGGACCATTTGGTGCCCGAGGCAGCAATATCCCCTTGGAGACAAATCGGCTGGAGGACGATGTATTGAATCTCGACGCAATTTGAGTCTTCTATCGTCATTAGGAGTCCCTGAACGTTACAATTAACTATCATTTTTGCGTCGGATTCGATAATCTAAACTCACAGGAGAACGACCATAAGGTGCCCGAGACAGCAATATCGCCTTGGAGGCAAGTCGGCTGGAGGCCGATGTATTGAATCTCGACGCAATTTGAGAGTTCTATCGTCATCAGGAGGCGCTGAACGTTACTGTTCACTATCATTTTTGCGTCGGATTCGAAAATCTAGACTCACAGGAAAAGGATCATATGGTGCCCGACACAGCAATATCCCCTTGGAGACAAGTCCGCTGTAGGTCGATGTATTGAATCTCGACGCAATTTGAGTCTTCCATCGTCATTAGAAGGCCCTGAATGTTACAATTAACTATCATTTTTGCGTCGGATTCGAAAATCTAGACTCACAGGAGAACGACCATAAGGTGCCCGAGGCAGCAATATCCCCTTGGAGACAAATCAGCTGGAGGACGATGTATTGAATCTCGACGCAATTTGAGAGTTCTATCGTCATTAGAAGGCCCTGAACGTTACAATTAACTATCATTTTTGCGTCGGATTCGATAATCTAAACTCACAGGAGAACGACCATAAGGTGCCCGAGGCAGCAATAGACCCTTGGAGACAAGTCGGCTGGAGGACGATGTATTGAATCTCGACGCAATTTGAGTGTTCCATCGTCATTAGAAGGCCCTGAACGTTACAATTAACTATCATTTTTGCGTCGGATTCGATAATCTAAACTCACAGGAGAACGACCATAAGGTGCCCGAGGCAGCAACAGACCCTTGGAGACAAGTCGGCTGTAGGCCGATGTATCGAATCTCGACTCAATTTGAGTGTTCCATCGTCATTACAAGGCCCTGGACGTTACAATTAACTATCATTTTAGCGTCGGATTCGAAAATCTACTCACAGGAGAAGTTCATACGGTGCTCGAGACAGCAATATACCCCTTGGACACAAATCGACTGGAGGCCGATGTATTGAATATCGACGCAATTTGAGTGCTCCATCGTCATTAGCAGGCCCTGAACGTTGCAATTAACTATCATTTTTGCGTCGGATTCTAAAATCTAGACTTACAAGAGAACGACCATAAGGTGCCGAGGCTGCATTAGACCCTTGGAGACAAGTCGGCTGGAGGACGATGTATTGAATCTCGACGCAATTTGAGTGTCCCATCGTCATTACAAGGCCCTAAACGTTACAATTAACTATTATTTTTGCGTCGGATTCGATAATCTAAACTCACAGGAGAACGACCATAAGGTGGCCGAGGCAGCAACAGACCCTTGGAGACAAGTCGGCTGGAGGCCGATGTATTGAATCTCGACGCAATTTGAGTGATCCATCGTCATTAGGAGGCCCTAAACGTTACAATTAACTATCATTTTTGCGTAGGATTCGATAATCTAAACTCACAGGAGAACGACCTTAAGGTGCCCGAGGCAGCAACAGACCCTTGGAGACAAGTCGGCTGGAGACCTGATGTATTGAATCTCGACGCAATTTGAGTGTTCCATCGTCATTACAAGGCCCTGAACGTTACAATTAACTATCATTTTAGCGTCGGATTCGAAAATCTACTCACAGGAGAAGTTCATACGGTGCTCGAGACAGCAATATACCCCTTGGAGACAAATCGACTGGAGGCCGATGTATTGAATATCGACGCAATTTGAGTGTTCCATCGTCATTAGGAGGCCATAAACGTTACAATTAACTATCATTTTTGCGTCGGATTCGATAATCTAAACTCACAGGAGAACGACCATAAGGTGCATGAGGCAGCAATAGACCCTTGGAGACAAGTCCGCTGGAAACCGATGTATTGATTCTTGACGCAATTTGAGTGTTCCATCGTCATTAGGAGGCCCTGAACGTTCCAATTAACAATCATTTTAGCGTCGGATTCGAAAATCTACTCACAGGAGAAGTTCATACGGTGCTCGAGACAGCAATATACCCCTTGGAGACAAATCGACTGGAGGACGATGTATTGAAACTCGACGCAATTTCAGTCTCCTATTGTCATTAGGAGGCGCTGACCGTTACAATTCACTATCATTTTTGCGTCGGATTCGAAAATCTAGACTCACAGGAGAAGGATCATATTGCGCCCGACACAGCAATATCCCCTAGGAGACAAGTCGGCTGGAGGCCGATGTATTGAATCTCGACGCAATTTCAGTCTTCTATTGTCATTAGGAGGCGCTGAACGTTACAATTCACTATCATTTTTGCGTCGGATTCGAAAATCTTGACTCACAGGAGAAGGATCATATTGTGCCCGAGACAGCAATATCAACTAGGAGACAAGTCGGCTGGAGGCCGATGTATTGAATCTCGACGCAATTTCAGTGTTCCATCGTCATTAGGAGGCCCTGAACGTTACAATTAACTATGAGTTTCGCGTCGGACTCGAAAATATAGACTCACAGGAGGCGGACCACATGGAGCACGAGGCAGCAATATCACCTTGGAGACAAGTCGGCTGGATGCCGATGTATTGAATCTCGACGCAATTTGAGTGTTCCATCGTCATTACAAGGCCCTGAACGTTACAATTAAATATCATTTTAGCGTCGGATTCGAAAATCTACTCACAGGAGAAGTTCATACGGTGCTCGAGACAGCAATATACCCCTTGGAGACAAATCGACTGGAGGCCGATGTATTGAATCTCGACGCAATTTGAGAGTTCTGTCGTCATCAGGAGGCGCTGAACGTAACTATTCACTATCATTTTTGCGTCGGATTCGAAAATCTAGACTCACAGGAGAAGGATCATATGGTGCCCGAGACAGCAATATCCCTTTGGAGACAAGTCCGCTGGAGGCCGATGTATTGAATCTCGACGCAATTTGAGTGTTCAATCGGAATTAGGGGGCCCTGAACGTTACAGTTAGCTATCGTTTTAGCGTCGGATTCGAAAATCTAGACTCACAGCAGACGGACCATTTGGTGCCCGAGGCAGCAATATCCCCTTGGAGACAAATCAACTGGAGGACGATGTATTGAATCTCGACGCAATTTGAGTCTTCTATTGTTATTAGGAGGCCCTGAACGTTACAATTAACTATCATTTTTGCGTCGGATTCGATAATCTATACTCACAGGAGAACGACCATAAGGTGCCCGAGACAGCAATATCCCCTTGGAGACAAGTCGGCTGGAGGCCGATGTATTGAATCTCGACGCAATTTGAGAGTTCTATCGTCATCAGGAGGCGCTGAACGTTACTATTCACTATCATTTTTGCGTCGGATTCGAAATTCTAGACTCACAGGAAAAGGATCATATGGTGCCCGAGACAGCAATATCCCCTTGGAGACAAGTCCGCTGGAGGCCGATGTATTGAATCTCGACGAAATTTGAGTCTTCCATCGCCATCAGGAGGCCCTGAACGTTACAATTAACTATCAGTTTTGCGTCGGGTTCGAAAATCTAGACTCACAGCAGAACGATCACAAGGTGCCCGAGGCAGCTATTGACCCTTGGAGACAAGTCGTTTGGAGGACGATGTATTGGATCGCGACGCAAAATGAGTGTTCCATCGTCATTAGGAGGCCCTGAATGCTACAATTAACTATCAGTTTTGCGTCGGATTGGAAAATCTAGACTCACAGGAGAACGACCATAAGGTGCCCGAGGCAGCAATAGACCCTTGGAGACAAGTCGGCTGGAGGCCGATGTATTGAATCTCGACGCAATTTGAGAGTTCCATCGTCAGTAGGAGGCCCTGAACGTTACAGTTAACTATCATTTTTGCGTCGGATTCGAAAATCTAGACTTACAAGAGAACGACTATAAGGTGCCCGAGGCAGCATTAGACCCTTGGAGACAAGTCGGCTGGGGGACGATGTATTGAATCTCGACGCAATTTTAGAGTTCCATCGTCATTAGAAGGCCCTGAACGTTACAATTAACTATCATTTTTGCGTCGGATTCAATAATCTAAACTCACAGGAGAACGACCATTTGGTGCCCGAGGCAGCAATAGACCCTTGGAGACAAGTCGGCTGGAGGCCGATGTATTAAATCTCGATGCAATTTGAGTGTTCCATCGCCAATAGGTGGCCCTGAACGTTACAATTAACTATGAGTTTTGCGTCGCATTCGAAAACGTAGAATCACCGGAGACGGACCATGGTGTGCCCGAGGTAGCGATATCCCCTTCGAGACAAGTCGGCTGGAGGCCAATGTATTGAATCTCGACGCAATTTGAGTGTTCCATCGCCATGAGAAGGCCCTGAACGTTACAATTAACAATCATTTTAGCGTCGGATTCGAAAATCTAGACTCACAGGAGAAGTTCATACGGTGCTATAGGCAGCAATGGACCCTTGGAGACAATCGGCTGGAAACCGATGTATTGAATCTCGACGCAATTTGAGTGTTCCATCGTCATTAGGAGGAGCAGAACGTGACAATTAACTATCATTTTTGCGTCGGATTCGAAAATCTAGACTCACAGGAGAACGACCATAAGGTGCCCGAGGCAGCAATATCCCCTTGGAGACAAGTCGGCTGGAGTTCGATGTATTAAATCTCGACGCAATTTGAGTGTACCATCGCCAATAGGAGGCCCTGAACGTTACAATTAACTATCAATTTTGCGTCGGATTCGAAAATCTAGACTCACAGGAGAAGGATCATGTTGTGCCCGAGACTGCAATATCCCCTTGGAGACAAGTAGGCTGGAGGACGATGTATTGAATCTCGACGCAATTTGAGTGTTCCATCGTCATTAGGAGGCCCTAAACGTTACAATTAACTATCATTTTTGCTTCGGATTCGAAAATCTAGACTCACAGGAGAAGGACCAAGCGGTGCCCGAGGCAGCAATAGACCCTTGGAGACAAGTCGGCTGGAGGACGATGTATTGGATCGCGACGCAATTTGAGTGTTCCATCGTAATTAGGAGGCCCTGAATGTTACAATTAACTATCAGTTTTGCGTCGGATTCGAAAATCTAGACTCACAGGAGAACGACCATAAGGTGCCCGAGGCAGCAATAGACCCTTGGAGACAAGTCGGCTGGAAACCGATGTATTGATTCTTGACGCAATTTGAGTGTTCCATCGTCATTAGGAGGCCCTGAACGTTACAATTCACTGTCATTTTTGCGTCGGATTCGAAAATCTAGACTCACAGGAGAAGGACCATGCGGTGACAGAGGCAGCGATATCCCCTTGGAGACAAGTCGGCTGGAGGCCGATGTATTGAATCTCGACGCAATTTGAGTGTTTCATCGTCAGTAGAAGGGCCTGAACGTTACAATTAACTATCATTTTTGCGTCGGATTCGAAAATCTAGACTCACAGGAGAAGAATCATATTGTGCCCGAGACAGCAATATCCCCTTGGAGACAAGTCGGCTGGAGGCCGGTGTATTGAATCTCGACGCAATTTTCCATCGTCATTAGGAGGCCCTGAACGTTACAATTAACTATCAGTTTCGCGTCGGATTCGAAAATCTAGACTCACAGGAGAAGGACCAAGCGGTGCCAGAGGCAGCAATATCCCCTTGGAGGCCAGTCCGCTGGAGGCCGATGTATTGCATCTCGACGCAATTTGAGAGTTCTATCGTCATCAGGAGGCGCTGAACGTTACTATTCACTATCATTTTTGCGTCGGATTCGAAAATCTAGACTCACAGGAGAAGGATGATATGGTGCCCGAGACAGCAATATCCCCTTGGAGGCGAGTCCGCTGGAGGCCGATGTATTGAATCTCGACGCAATTTGAGTGTTCCATCGGCATTAGGAGGCCCTGAACGTTACAGTTAACTATCATTTTAGCGTCGGATTCGAGAATCTAATAACAGGAGAAGGATCATATGGTGCACGAGACTGCAATATCCCCTTGGATACAAGCCGGCTGGAGGTCGATGTATTGAATCTCGACGCAATTTGAGTCCTCTATCGTCATTAGGAGGCCCTAAACGTTACAATTAACCATCATTTTTGCGTCGGATTCAAAAATCTACTCACAGGAGAAGTTCATACGGTGCCCGAGGCAGCAACAGACCCTTGGAGACAAGTCGGCTGGAGGCCGATGTATTGAATCTCGACGCAATTTGAGTGTTCCATGGTCATTACAAGGCCCTGAACGTTACAATTAACTATCAGTTTTTCGTCGGATTCGAAAATCTAGACTCACAGCAGACGAACCATTTGGTGCCCGAGGCAGCAATATTCCCTTGGAGACAAATCGGCTGGAGGACGATGTATTGAATTTCGACGCAATTTGAGTCTTGTATCGTCTTTAGGAGGCCCTGAACGTTACTATTCACTATCATTTTTGCGTCGGATTCGAAAATCTAGACTCACAGGAGAAGGATCATATGGTGCTCGAGACAGCAATATCCCCTTGGAGACAAGTTGGCTGGAGGTCGATGTATTGAATCTCGACGCAATTTGAGTCCTCTATCGTCATTAGGAGGCCCTAAACGTTACAATTAACTATCATTTTTGCGTCGGATTCAAAAATCTACTCACAGGAGAAGTTCATACGGTGCACGAGGCAGCAACAGACCCTTGGAGACAAGTCGGCTGGAGGCCGATGTATTGAATATCGACGCAATTTGAGTGTTCCATCGTCAATAGGAGGCCCTAAACGTTACAATTAACTATCATTTTTGCGTCGGATTCGATAATCTGAACTCACAGGAGAACGACCATTAGGTGCCCGAGGCAACAACAGACCCTTGGAGACAAGTCGGCTGGAGGACGATGTATTGAATCTCAACGCAATTTGAGTGTTCCATCTTCATTACAAGGCCCTAAACCTTACAATTAACTATCATTTTTGCGTCGGATTCGAAAATCTAGACTTACAAGTGAACTACCATAAGGTGCACGAGGCAGCATTAGACCCTTGGAGACAAGTTGGCTGGAGGACGATGTATAGATTCTTGAATCAATTTGAGTGTTCCATCGTCTTTGGGAGTCTCTGAACGTTACAATTAACTATCATTTATGCGTCGGATTCGAAAATCTAGACTCACAGGAGAACGACCATAAGGTGCCCGAGGCAGCAATAGACCCTTGGAGACAAGTCGGCTGGAAACCGATGTATTGATTCTTGACGCAATTTGAGTGTTCCATCGTCATTAGGTGGCCTGAACGTTACAATTAACAATCAGTTTTGCGTCGGGTTCGAAAATCTAGACTCACTGGACACGGAACATAAGGTTTCGGATGCAGCAATATCCCCTTGGATACAAGTCGGCTGGAGGCCGATGTATTGAATCTCGACGCAATTTGAGTGTTCCATCGTCATTAGGAGGCCATAAACCTTACAATTAACTATCAGTTTCGCGTCGGATACGAAAATCTACTCACAGGAGATGTTCATACGGTGCTCGAGACAGCAATATACCCCTTGGAGACAAATCGACTGGAGGCCGATGTATTGAATATCGACGCAATTTGAGTGTTCCATCGTCATTAGGACGCCCTGAACGTTACAATTAACTATCATTTTTGCGTCGGATTCGACAATCTAGACTCACAGGAGAACGACCATAAGGTGCCCGAGGCAGCATTAGACCCTTGGAGGCAAGTCGGCTGGAGGACGATGTATTGAATCTCGACGCAATTTGAGTGTCCCATCGTCATTAGGAGGCCCTGAACGTTACAATTAACAATCAGTTTTTCGTCGGATTCGAAAATCTAGACTCACAGCAGACGAACCATGTGGTGCCCGAGGCAGCAATATCCCCTTGGAGACAAATCGGCTGGAGGACGATGTATTGAATCTCGACGCAATTTGAGTCTTCTATCGTCATTAGGAGGCCCTGAACGTTACTATTCACTATCATTTTTGCGTCGGATTCGAAATTCTAGACTCACAGGAGAAGGATCATATGGTGCCCGAGACAGCGATATCCCCTTGGAGACAAGTCGGCTGGAGGCCGATGTATTGAATCTCGACGCAATTTGAGTGTTCCATCGTCATTACAAGGCCCTGAACGTTACAATTAACTATCATTTTTGCGTCGGATTCGAAAATCTAGATTTACAGGAGAACGACCATAAGGTGCCCTATTCAGCATTAGACCCTTGGAGACAAGTCGGCTGGAGGACGATGTATTGAATCTCGTGCAATTTGAGTGTCCCATCGTCATTAGGAGGCCCTAAACGTTACAATTAACTATCATTTTTGCGTCGGATTCGATAATCTAAACTCACAGGAGAACGACCATAAGGTGCCCGAGGAAGCAACAGACCCTTGGAGACAAGTCGGCTGGAGGCCGATGTATTGAATCTCGACGCAATTTGAGTGTTCCATCGTCATTACAAGGCCCTGAACGTTACAATTAACTATCATTTTTGCGTCGGATTCGACAATCTAACCTTACAGGAGAACGACCATAAGGTGCCCGAGGCAGCATTAGACCCTTGGAGACAAGTCGGCCGGAGGTCGATGTATTGAATCTCGACGCAATTTGAGTGTTCCATCGTCACTACTAGGCCCTGAACGTTACAATTAACTATCATTTTTGCGTCGGATTCGAAAATCTAGACTCACAGGAGAAGGATCATATGGTGCCCGAGACAGCAATATCCCCTTGGAGGCAAATCGGCTGGAGGCCGATGTATTGAATCTCGACGCAATTTGAGTGTTCCATCGGCTTTAGGAGGCCCTGACGTTACAATTAGCTATCATTTTTGCGTCGGATTCGATAATCTAAACTCACAGGAGAACGACCATAAGGTGCCCGAGGCAGCAACAGACCCTTGGAGACAATTCGGCTGGAGGGCGATGTATTGAATCTCCACGCAATTAGAGTGTTCCATCGTCATTAGAAGGCCCTGACGTTACAATTAACGATCATTTTTGCGTCGGATTCGAAAATCTAGACTCACAGGAGAACGACCATAAGGTGCCCGAGGCAGCAATAGACCCTTGGAGACAAGTCGGCTGGAGGACCATGTATTGAATCTCGACGCAATTTGAGAGTTCCATCGTCATTAGAAGGCCCTGAACGTTACAATTAACAATCAGTTTTTCTCCGGATTCGAAAATCTAGACTCACAGCAGACGGACCATGTGGTGCCCGAGGCAGCAATATCCCCTTGGATACGAATCGGCTGGAGGACGATGTATTGAATCTCGACGCAATTTGAGTCTTCTATCGTCATTAGGAGGACCTGAACGTTACTATTCACTATCATTTTTGCGTCGGATTCGAAATTCTAGACTCACAGGAGAAGGATCATATGGTGCCCGAGACAGCGATATCCCCTTGGTGACAAGTCGGCTGGAGGCCGATGTATTGAATCTCGACGCAATTTGGTGTTCCATCGTCATTACAAGGCCCTGAACGTTACAATTAACTATCATTCTTGCGTCGGATTCGAAAATCTAGACTCACAGGAGAACGACCATAAGGTGCCCGAGGCAGCAATAGACCCTTGGAGACAAGTCGGCTGGAGGCCGATGTATTGAATCTCGACGCAATTTGAGTCTTCTATCGTCATTAGGAGGCCCTAAACGTTACAATTATCTATCATTTTTGCGTCGGATTCGATATCCTAAACACACAGCAGAGCGACCATAAGGTGCCCGACACAGCAATATTCCCTTGGAGACAAGTCGGCTGGAGGCCGATGTATTGAATCTCGACGCAATTTGAGAGTTCTATCGTCATCAGGAGGCGCTGAACGCTACTATTCACTATCATTTTTGCGTCGGATTCGAAAATCTAGACTCACAGGAGAAGGATCATATGTTGCCTGAGACAGAAATATCCCCTTGGAGACAAGTTCACTGGTGGTCGATGTATTGAATCTCGACGCAATTTGAGTGTTCCATCGTCATTACAAGGCCCTGAACGTTACAATTAGCTATCATTTATACGTCGGATTCGAAAAATTAGACTCACAGGAGAGGCTGCCCGAGGCAGCAATAGACCCTTTGAGACATGTCGGCTGGAGGACGATGTATTGAATCTCGACGCAATTTGAGTGTTCCATCGGCATTAGGAGGCCCTGAACCTTACAATTAACTATCAATTTCGCGTCGGATTCGAAAATCTAGACTCACAGGAGAACGACCATAAGGTGCCCGAGGCAGCAATAGACCCTTGGAGACAAGTCGGCTGGAGGACGATGTATTGAATCTCGACGCAATTTGAGTGTTCCATCGTCTTTAGCAGTCCCTGAACGTTACAATTAACTATCATTTTTGCGTCGGATTCTAAAATCTAGACTCACAAGAGAACGACCATAAGGTGCCCTGAGGCAGCATTAGACCCTTGGAGATAAGTCGGCTGGAGAACGATGTATTGAATCTCGACGCAATTTGAGTGTGCCATGGTCATTAGGTCGCCCTGAACGTTACAATTAACTATCATTTTTGCGTCGGATTCGATAATGTAAACTCACAGGAGAACGACCATTAGGTGCCCGAGGCAGCATTAGACCCTTGGAGACAAGTCGGTTGGAGGCCGATGTACTGAATCTCGACGCAATTTGAGTGTTCCATCGTCATTACAAGGCCCTGAACGTTACAATTAACTATCATTTTTGCGTCGGATTCGATAATGTAAACTCACAGGAGAACGACCATTAGGTGCCCGAGGCAGCATTAGACCCTTGGAGACAAGTCGGTTGGAGGCCGATGTACTGAATCTCGACGCAATTTGAGTGTTCCATCGTCATTACAAGGCCCTGAACGTTACAATTAACTATCATTTTTGCGTCGGATTCGAAAATCTAGACTCACATTAGAACGACCATAAGGTGCCCGAGGCAGCAATAGAACCTTGGAGACAAGTCGGCTAGAGGTCGATGTATTGGATCGCGACGCTATTTGAGTGTTCCATCGTCATTAGGAGGATCTGAACGTTACAAATAACTATCAGTTATTCGTCGGATTCGAAAATCTAGACTCACAGCAGACGGACCATTTGGTGCCCGAGGCAGCAATATCCCCTTGGAGACAAATCGGCTGGAGGACGATGTAGTGAATATCGACGCAATTTGAGTGTTCCATCGGCGTTAGGAGGCACTGAACGTTGCAATTTACTATCATTTTTGCGTCGGATTCGATAATCTAAACTCACAGGAGAAAGACCATAAGGTGCCCGAGACAGCAAAATCCCCTTGGAGACAAGTCGGCTGGAGGCCGATGTATTGAATCTCGACGCAATTTGAGTGTTCCATCGGCATTACAAGGCCCTGAACGTTACAATTAACTATCATTTTAGCGTCGTATTCGAAAATCTACTAACAGGAGTAGGATCATATGGTGCACGAGACTGCAATATCCCCTTGGATACAAGTCGGCTGGAGGCCGATGTATTGAATCTCGACGCTATTTGAGTGTTCCATCGTCATTAGGAGGCCCTAAACCTTACAATTAACTGTCAGTTTCGCGTCGGATTCGGAAATCTACTCACAGGAGAAGTTCATACGGTGCTCGAGACAAATCGACTGGAGGCCGATGTATTGAATATCGACGCAATTTGAGTGTTCCATCGTCATTAGGAGGCCCTAAACGTTACAATTTACTATCATTTTTGCGTCGGATTCGATAATCTAAACTCTTAGGAGAACGACCATTAGGTGCCCGAGGCAGCAACAGACCCTTGGAGGCAAGTCGGCTGGAGGACGATGTATTGAATCTCGACGCAATTTGAGTGTTCCATCGTCTTTAGGAGTCCCTGAACGTTACAATTAACTATCATTTTTGCGTCGGATTCGAAAATCTAGACTTACAAGAGAACGACCATAAGGTGCCCAAGGCAGCATTAGACCCTTGGAGACAAGTCGGCTGGAGGGCGTTATATTGAATCTCGACACAATTTGAGTGTCCCATCGTCATTAGGAGGCCCTAAACGTTACAATGAACTATCATTTTTGCGTCGGATTCGATAATCTAAACTCACAGGAGAACGACCATAAGGTGCCCGAGGCAGCAACAGACCCTTGGAGACAAGTCGGCTGGAGGCCGACGTATTGAATCTCGACGCAATTTGAGTGTCCCATCGGCATTAGGAGGCCCTGAACGTTACAGTTAACTATCATTTTAGCGTCGGATTCGAAAATCTACTAACAGGAGAAGGATCATATGTTGCACGAGGCTGCAATATCCACTTGGAGACAAGTCGGCTGGAGGCCGATGTATTGAATCTCGACGCAATTTGAGTTTTCCATCGTCATTACAAGGCCCTGAACGTTACAGTTAACTATAATTTCAGCGTCGGATTCGAAAATCTACTAACAGGAGAAGGATCATATGGTGCCAGAGGCAGCAATATCCCCTTGGAGACAAATCGGCTGGAGGACGATGTATTGAATCTCGACGCAATTTGAGTCTTCTATCGTCATTAGGAGGCGCTGAACGTTACAATTCACTATCATTTTTGCGTCGGATTCGAAAATCTAGACTCACAGGAGAAGGATCATATTGTGCCCGAGACTGCAATATCCCCTTGGATACAAATCGACTGGTGGTCGATGTATTGACTCTCGACGCAATTTGAGTGTTCCATCGTCTTTAGGATTCCCTGAACGTTACAATTAACTATCATTTATGCGTCGGATTCGAAAATCTAGACTCACAGGAGAACGATCATAAGGTGCCCGAGGCAGCATTAGACCCTTGGAGACAAGTCGGCTGGAAACCGATGTATTGATTCTTGACGCAATTTGAGTGCTCCATCGTCATTAGGAGGCCCTGAACGTTACAATTCACTATCATTTTTGCGTCGGATTCGAAAATGTAGACTCACAGGAGAAGGACCACGTGGTGCCCGAGGCAGCGATATCCCCTTGGACACAAGTCGGCTGGAGGCCGATGTATTGAATCTCGACGCAATTTGAGTGTTCCATCGTCATTACAAGGCCCTGAACGTTACAATTAACTATCATTTATGCGTCGGATTCGAAAATCTAGACTCACAGGAGACGCTGCCCGAGGCAGCAATAGACCCTTGGAGACAAGTCGGCTGGAGGACGATGTATTGAATCTCGACGCAATTTGAGTGTTCCATCGGGATTAGGAGGCCCTGAACCTTACAATTAACTATCAGTTTCGCGTCGGATTCGAAAATCTAGACTCACAGGAGAACGACCATAAGGTGCCCGACGCAGCAACAGACCATTGGAGACAAGTCGGCTGGACTACGATGTATTGAATCTCGACGCAATTTGAGTGTTCCATCGTCTTTAGCAGTCCCTAAACGTTACAATTAGCTATCATTTTTGCGTCGGATTCGAAAATCTAGACTTACAAGAGAACGACCATAAGGTGCCCGAGGCAGCATTAGACCCTTGGAAAGAAGTCGGCTGGAGGACGATGTATTGAATCTCGACGCAATTTGAGTGTCCCATCGTCATTAGGAGGCCCTAAACGTTACAATTAACTATCATTTTTGCGTCGGATTCGATAATCTAAACTCACAGGTAACGACCATAATGTGCCCGAGGCAGCAACAGACCCTTGGAGACAAGTCGGCTGCAGGCCGATGTATTGAATCTCGACACAATTTGTGTGTTCCATCGTCATTAGGAGGCCCTAAACGTTACAATTAACTATCATTTTTGCGTCGGATTCGATAATCTAAACACACAGGAGAACGACCATAAGGTGCCCGAGACAGCAATATCCCCTTGGAGACAAGTCGGCTGGAGGCCGATGTATTGAATCTCGACGCAATTTGAGAGTTCTATCGTCATCAGGAGGCGATGAACGTTACTATTCACTATCGTTTTTGCGTCGGATTCGAAATTCTAGACTCACAGGAGAAGGATCATATGTTGCCCGAGACAGCAATATCCCCTTGGAGACAAGTCCGCTGGAGGCCGATGTATTGAATCTCGACGCAATTTGAGTGTTACATCGTCATTAGAAGGCCCTGAACGTGACAATTAACTACATTTTTGCGTCGGATTCGAAAATCTAGACTCACAGGAGAACGACCATAAGGTGCCCGAGGCAGCAATAGACCCTTGGAGACAAGTCGGCTGGAGGCCGATGTATTGAATCTCGAAGCAATTTGAGTGTTCCATCGTCATTAGGAGGCCCTAAACGTTACAATTAACTATCATTTTTGCGTCGGACTCGAAAATCTAGACTCACAGGAGAACGACCGTATGGTGCCCGAGGCAGCAATAGACCCTTGGAGACAAGTCGTCTGGTGGACGATGTATTGAATCTCGGCGCAATTTGAGTGTTCCATCGGCATTAGGTGGCCCCGAACCTTGCAATTAACTATCAGTTTCGTGTCGGATTCGAAAATCTAGACTCAGAGGAGACGGACCACATGGAGCCCGAGGCAGCAATATCCCCTTGGAGACAAGTCGGCTGGAGGACAATGTATTGAATCTCGACGCAATTTAAGTGTTCCATCGTCTTTAGGAGTCCCTGAACGTTACAATTAACTATCATTTATGCGTCGGATACGAAAATCTAGACTCACAGGAGAACGACCATTCGGTGCCAGAGGCAGCAATAGACCCTTGGAGACAAGTCGGCTGGAAACCGATGTATTGATTCTTGACGCAATTTGAGTGTTCCATCGTCTTTAGGAGTCCCCGAACGTTACAATTAACTATCATTTATGCGTCGGATGCGAAAATCTAGACTCACAGGAGACCGACCATAAGGTGCACGAGGCAGCATTAGACCCTTTGAGACAAGTCGGCTGGAGGACGATGTATTGGATCGCGACGCAATTTGAGTGTTCCATCGTCATTAAGAGGCCCTGAATGTTACAATTAGCTATCAGTTTTTCGTCGGAGTCGAAAATCTAGACTCACAGCAGACGGACCATTTGGTGCCCGAGGCAGCAATATCCCCTTGGAGACAAATCGGCTGGAGGACGATGTATTGAATCTCGACGCAATTTGAGTCTTCTATCGTCATTAGGAGGCGCTGAACGTTACAATTCACTATCATTTATGCGTCGGATTTGAAAATCTAGACTCACAGGAGAAGGATCATATTGTGACCGAGACTGCAATATCCCCTTGGATACAAGTCGACTGGAGGTCGATGTATTGACTCTCGACGCAATTTGAGTGTTCCATCGTCTTTAGGAGTCCCTGAACGTTACAATTTACTATCATTTATGCGTCGGATTCGAAAATCTAGACTCACTGGAGAATGACCATAAGGTGCCCGAGGCAGCAATAGACCCTTGGAGACAAGTCGGCTGGAGGACGATGAATTGGATCGCGACGCAATTTGAGTGTTCCATCGTGATTAGGAGTCCCTGAATGTTACAATTAACTATCAGTTTTTCTTCGGATTCGAAAATCTAGACTCACTGGAGAATGACCATAAGGTGCCCGAGGCAGCAATAGACCCTTCGAGACAAGTCGGCCGGAGGACGATGTATTGAATCTCGACGCAATTTCAGTGTTCCATCGTCTTTAGGAGTCCCTGAACGTTACAATTAACTATCATATTTGCGTCGGATTCGAAAATCTACTAACAGGAGAAGGATCATATGGTGCACGAGACTGCAATATCGCCTTGGATACAAGTCGGCTGGAGGCCGATGTATTGAATCTCGACGCAATTTGAGTGTTCCATCGTCATTAGGAGGCCCTAAACCTTACAATTAACTATCAGTTTCGCGTCGGATTCGAAAATCTTCTCACAGGAGAAGTTCATACGGTGCTCGAGACAGCAATATACCCCTTGGAGACAAATCGACTGGAGGCCGATGTATTGAATCTCGACGCAATTTGAGTGTTCCATCGTCATTAGGAGGCCCTAAACGTTACAATTTACTATCATTTTTGCGTCGGATTTTATAATCTAAACTCACAGGAGAACGACCATTAGGTGCCCGAGGCAGCAACAGACCCTTGGAGACAAGTCGGCTGGAGGCCGATGTATTGAATCTCGACGCAATTTGAGTGTTCCATCGTCATTACAAGGCCCTGAACGTTACAATTAACTATCATTTTTGCGTCGGATTCGAAAATCTAGACTCACAGGAGAACGACCATAAGGTGCCCGAGGCAGCAATAGACCCTTGGAGACAAGTCGGCTGGAGGTCGATGTATTGAATCTCGACGCAATTTGAGTGTTCCATCGGCATTAGGAGGCCCTGAACGTAACAATTAACTATCATTTTTGCGTCGGATTCGATAATCTAAACTCACAGGAGAACGTCCATAAGGTGCCCGAGGCAGCAATAGACCCTTGGAGACAAGTCGGCTGGAGGACGATGAATTGGATCGCGACGCAATTTGAGTGTTCCATCGTGATTAGGAGTCCCTGAATGTTACAATTAACTATCAGTTTTTCTTCGGATTCGAAAATCTAGACTCAAAGCAGACGGACCATTTAGTGCCCAAGGCAGCAATATCCCCTTGGAGACAAATCGGCTGGAGGACGATGTATTGAATCTCGACGCAATTTGAGTGTTCCATCGCCAATAGGAGGCCCTGAACGTTACAATTAACTATCAGTTTTTCGTCGGATTCGAAAATCTAGACTCACAGGAGAAGGATCATATGGTGCCCGAGACAGCAATATCCCCTTGGAGACAAGTCCGCTGGAGGCCGATGTATTGAATCTCGACGCAATTTGAGTGTTCCATCGCCAATAGGAGGCCCTGAACGTTACAATTAACTATCAGTTTTTCGTCGGATTCGAAAATCTAGACTGACTGCAGACGGACCATTTGGTGCCCGAGGCAGCACTATCCCCTTGGAGACTAATCGGCTGGAGGACGATGTATTGAATCTCGACGCAATTTGAGTCTTCTATCGTCATTAGGAGGCGCTGAACGTTACAATTCACTATCATTTTTGCGTCGGATTCGAAAATCTAGACTTACAGGAGAAGGATCATATTGTGCCCGAGGCAGCAATATCCCCTTGGAGACAAATCGGCTGGAGGCCGATGTATTGAATCTCGACGCAATTTGAGTGTTCCATCGTCATTAGGAGGCCCTGAACGTTACAATTAACTATCAGTTTCGCGTCGGATTCGAAATTCTAGACTCACAGGAGACGGACCACATGGAGCCCGAGGCAGCAATATCCCCTAGGAGACAAGTCGGCTAGAGGTCGATGTATTGAATCTCGACTCAATTTGAGTGTTCCATCGTCATTAGGTGGCCCTGAACGATACAATTAACAATCAGTTTTGCGTCGGTTTCAAAAATCTAGACTCACAGCAGAACGATCACAAGGTGCCCGTGGCAGCTATTGACCCTTGGAGACAAGTCGGTTGGAGGACGATGTATTGGATCGCGACGCAAAATGAGTGTTCCATCGTCATTAGGAGGCCCTGAATGTTACAATTAACTATCAGTTTTTTGTCGGATTCGAAAATCTAAACTCACAGGAGAACGACCATTAGGTGCCCGATGCAGCAATATCCCCTTGGAGACAAGTCGGCTGGAGGTCGATGTATTGATTCTTGACGCAATTTGAGTGTTCCATCGTCATTAGGAGGCCCTGAACGTTATAATTAACTATGATTTTTGCGTCGTATTCGAAAATCTAGACTCACAGGAGAACAACCATAAGGTGCCCGAGGTAGCAATAGACCCTTGGAGACAAGTCGGCTGGAGGCCGATGTATTGAATCTCGACGCAATTTGAGTGTTCCATCGGCATTAGGAGGCCCTGAACCTTACAATTAACTATCAGTTTCGCGTCGGATTCGAAAATCTAGACTCACAGGAGACGGACCACATGGAGCCCGAGGCAGCATTATCCCCATGGAGACTAATCGGCTGGAGGACGATGTATTGAATCTCGACGCCATTTGAGTCTTCTGTCGTCATTAGGAGGCGCTGAACGTTACAATTCACTATCATTTAAGCGTCGGATTCGAAAATGTAGACTCACAGGAGAAGTATCATATTGTGCCCGAGGCAGCAATATCCCCTTGGAGACAATTCGGCTGGAGGCCGATGTATTGAATCTCGACGCAATTTGAGTGTTCCATCGTCATTAGGAGGCCCTGAACGTTACAATTAACTATCAGTTTCGCGTCGGATTCGAAAATCTAGACTCACAGGACACGGACCACATGGAGCCCAAGGCAGCAATATCCCCTTGGAGACAAGTCGGCTGGAGGTCGATGTATTGAATCTCGACTCAATTTGAGTGTTCCATCGTCATTAGGTGGAACTGAACGATACAATTAACAATCAGTTTTGCGTCTAGTTCGAAAATCTAGACTCACAGCAGAACGATCACAAGGTGCCCGTGGCAGCTATTGACCCTTGCAGACAAGTCGGTTGGAGGACGATGTATTGGATCGTGACGCAAAATGAGTGTTCCATCGTCATTAGGAGGCCCTGAATGTTACAATTAACTATCAGTTTTTCGTCGGATTCGAAAATCTAAACTCACAGGAGAACAACGATAAGGTGCCCGATGCAGCAATATCCCCTTGGAGACAAGTCGGCCGAAGGTCGATGTATTGAATCTCGACGCAATTTGAGTGTTCCATCGTCATTACAAGGCCCTGAACGTTACAATTAACTATCATTTATGCGTCGGATTTGAAAATCTAGACTCACAGGAGAACGACCATAAGGTGCCCGAGGCAGCAATAGACCCTTTTAGACAAGTCGGCTGGAAACCGATGTATTGATTCTTGACGCAATTTGAGTGTTCCATCGTCGTTAGGAGGCCCTGAACGTTATAATTAACTATCAGTTTTTCGTCGGATTCGAAAATCTAGACTCACAGCAGAAGGACCATTTGGTGCCCGAGGCAGCAATATCCCCTTGGAGACAAATCGGCTGGAGGACGATGTATTGAATCTCGACGCAATTTGAGTCTTCTATCGTAATTAGGAGGCGCTGAACGTTACAATTCACTATCATTTTTGCGTCGGATTCGAAAATCTAGACTCACAGGAGAAGGATCAAATTGTGCCCGAGACTGCAATATCCCCTTGGATACAAGTCGACTGGAGGTCGATGTATTGACTCTCGACGCAATTTGAGTGTTCCATCGTCTTTAGGAGTCCCTGAACGTTACAATTAACTATCATTTATGCGTCGGATTCGAAAATCTAGACTCACAGGAGAACGACCTTAAGGTGCCCGAGGCAGCAATAGACCCTTGGAGACAAGTCGGCTGGAGGCCGATGTATTGAATCTCGACGCAATTTCTGTGTTCCATCGTCATTAGGAGGCCCTAAACGTTACAATTCACTATCTTTTTTGCGTCGGATTCGAAAATCTAGACTCACAGGAGAACGACCATAAGGTGCGCGAGGCAGCAATAGACCCTTGGAGACAAGTCGGCTGGAGGACGATGTATTGAATCTCGACGCAATTTGAGTGTTCCATCGGCATTAGGAGGCCCTGAAGCTTACAATTAACTATCAGTTTCGCGTCGGATTCGAAAATCTAGACTCGCAGGAGACGGACCACATGGAGCCCGAGGCAGCAATATCCCCTTGGAGACAAGTCGGCTGGAGGACGATGTATTGAATCTCGACGCAATTTGAGTGTTCCATCGTCTTTAGGAGTCCCTGAACGTTACAATTAACTATCATTTATGCGTCGGATTCGAAAACCTAGCCTCACAGGAGAACGACCATAAGGTGCCCGAGGCAGCAATAGACCCTTAAAGACAAGTCGGCTGGAAACCGATGTATTGATTCTTGACGCAATTTGAGTGTTCCACCGTCTATAGGAGTCCCTGAACGTTACAATTAACTATGAAATTTGCGTCGGATTCGAAAATCTAGACTCACAGGAGAACGACCATAAGGTGCCCGAGGCAGCATTAGACCCTTGGAGACAAGTCGGCTGGAGGACGATGTATTGGATCGCGACGCAATTTGAATGTTCCATCGTCATTAGGAGGCCCTGAACGTTAGAATTAACTATCATTTATGCGTCGGATTCGAAAATCTAGACTCACAGGAGAAGGATCAAATTGTGCCCGAGACTGCAATATCCCCTTGGATACAAGTCGACTGGAGGTCGATGTATTGACTCTCGACGCAATTTGAGTGTTCCATCGTCTTTAGGAGTCCCTCAACGTTACAATTAACTATCATTTATGCGTCGGATTCGAAAATTTAGCCTCACAGGAGAACGACCTTAAGGTGCCCGAGGCAGCAATAGACCCTTAAAGACAAGTCTGCTGGAAACCGATGTATTAATTCTTGACGCAATTTGAGTGTTCCATCGTCATTAGGAGGCCCTGAACGTTACAATTAACTATCAGTTTCGCGTCGGATTCGAAAATCTAGACTCACAGGAGAACGACCATAAGGTGCCCGAGGCAGCAATAGACCCTTGGAGACAAGTCGGCTGGAGGTCGATGTATTGAATCTCGACGCAATTTGAGTGTTCCATCGCCAATAGGAGGCCCTGAACGATACAATTACCTATCAGTTTTTCGTCGGATTCGAAAATCTAGACTCACTGCAGACGGACCATTTGGTGCCCGAGGCAGCATTATCCCCATGGAGACTAATCGGCTGGAGGACGATGTATTGAATCTCGACGCCATTTGAGTCTTCTGTCGTCATTAGGAGGCGCTGAACGTTACAATTCACTATCATTTTTGCGTCGGATTCGAAAATCTAGACTCACAGGAGAAGGATCATATTGTGCCCGAGGCAGCAATATCCCCTTGGAGACAATTCGGCTGGAGGCCGATGTATTGAATCTCGACGCAATTTGAGTGTTCCATCGTCATTAGGAGGCCCTGAACGTTACAATTAACTATCAGTTTCGCGTCGGATTCGAAAATCTAGACTCACAGGACACGGACCACATGGAGCCCAAGGCAGCAATATCCCCTTGGAGACAAGTCGGCTGGAGGTCGATGTATTGAATCTCGACTCAATTTGAGTGTTCCATCGTCATTAGGTGGAACTGAACGATACAATTAACAATCAGTTTTGCGTCTAGTTCGAAAATCTAGACTCACAGCAGAACGATCACAAGGTGCCCGTGGCAGCTATTGACCCTTGGAGACAAGTCGGTTGGAGGACGATGTATTGGATCGTGACGCAAAATGAGTGTTCCATCGTCATTAGGAGGCCCTGAATGTTACAATTAACTGTCAGTTTTTCGTCGGATTCGAAAATCTAAACTCACAGGAGAACGACGATAAGGTGCCCGATGCAGCAAATCCCCTTGGAGACAAGTCGGCTGAAGGTCGATGTATTGAATCTCGACGCAATTTGAGTGTTCCATCGTCATTACAAGGCCCTGAACGTTACAATTAACTATCATTTATGCGTCGGATTCGAAAATCTAGACTCACAGGAGAACGACCTTAAGGTGCCCGAGGCAGCAATAGACCCTTGGAGACAAGTCGGCTGGAGGCCGATGTATTGAATCTCGACGCAATTTCTGTGTTCCATCGTCATTAGGAGGCCCTAAACGTTACAATTCACTATCTTTTTTGCGTCGGATTCGAAAATCTAGACTCACAGGAGAACGACCATAAGGTGCGCGAGGCAGCAATAGACCCTTGGAGACAAGTCGGCTGGAGGACGATGTATTGAATCTCGACGCAATTTGAGTGTTCCATCGGCATTAGGAGTCCCTCAACGTTACAATTAACTATCATTTATGCGTCGGATTCGAAAATTTAGCCTCACAGGAGAACGACCTTAAGGTGCCCGAGGCAGCAATAGACCCTTGGAGACAAGTCTGCTGGAAACCGATGTATTAATTCTTGACGCAATTTGAGTGTTCCATCGTCATTAGGAGGCCCTGAACGTTACAATTAACTATCAGTTTCGCGTCGGATTCGAAAATCTAGACTCACAGGAGAACGACCATAAGGTGCCCGAGGCAGCAATAGACCCTTGGAGACAAGTCGGCTGGAGGTCGATGTATTGAATCTCGACGCAATTTGAGTGTTCCATCGCCAATAGGAGGCCCTGAACGATACAATTACCTATCAGTTTTTCGTCGGATTCGAAAATCTAGACTCACTGCAGACGGACCATTTGGTGCCCGAGGCAGCATTATCCCCATGGAGACTAATCGGCTGGAGGACGATGTATTGAATCTCGACGCCATTTGAGTCTTCTGTCGTCATTAGGAGGCGCTGAACGTTACAATTCACTATCATTTTTGCGTCGGATTCGAAAATCTAGACTCACAGGAGAAGGATCATATTGTGCCCGAGGCAGCAATATCCCCTTGGAGACAATTCGGCTGGAGGCCGATGTATTGAATCTCGACGCAATTTGAGTGTTCCATCGTCATTAGGAGGCCCTGAACGTTACAATTAACTATCAGTTTCGCGTCGGATTCGAAAATCTAGACTCACAGGACACGGACCACATGGAGCCCAAGGCAGCAATATCCCCTTGGAGACAAGTCGGCTGGAGGTCGATGTATTGAATCTCGACTCAATTTGAGTGTTCCATCGTCATTAGGTGGAACTGAACGATACAATTAACAATCAGTTTTGCGTCTAGTTCGAAAATCTAGACTCACAGCAGAACGATCACAAGGTGCCCGTGGCAGCTATTGACCCTTGGAGACAAGTCGGTTGGAGGACGATGTATTGGATCGTGACGCAAAATGAGTGTTCCATCGTCATTAGGAGGCCCTGAATGTTACAATTAACTATCAGTTTTTCGTCGGATTCGAAAATCTAAACTCACAGGAGAACGACGATAAGGTACCCGATGCAGCAAATCCCCTTGGAGACAAGTCGGCTGAAGGTCGATGTATTGAATCTCGACGCAATTTGAGTGTTCCATCGTCATTACAAGGCCCTGAACGTTACAATTAACTATCATTTATGCGTCGGATTCGAAAATCTAGACTCACAGGAGAACGACCTTAAGGTGCCCGAGGCAGCAATAGACCCTTGGAGACAAGTCGGCTGGAGGCCGATGTATTGAATCTCGACGCAATTTCTGTGTTCCATCGTCATTAGGAGGCCCTAAACGTTACAATTCACTATCTTTTTTGCGTCGGATTCGAAAATCTAGACTCACAGGAGAACGACCATAAGGTGCGCGAGGCAGCAATAGACCCTTGGAGACAAGTCGGCTGGAGGACGATGTATTGAATCTCGACGCAATTTGAGTGTTCCATCGGCATTAGGAGGCCCTGAAGCTTACAATTAACTATCAGTTTCGCGTCGGATACGAAAATCTAGACTCACAGGAGACGGACCACATGGAGCCCGAGGCAGCAATATCCCCTTGGAGACAAGTCGGCTGGAGGACGATGTATTGCATCTCGACGCAATTTGAGTGTTCCATCGTCTTTAGGAGTCCCTGAACGTTACAATTAACTATCATTTATATGTCGGATTCGAAAACCTAGCCTCACAGGAGAACGACCATATGGTGCCCGAGGCAGCAATAGACCCTTAAAGACAAGTCGGCTGGAAACCGATGTATTGATTCTTGACGCAATTTGAGTGTTCCACCGTCTATAGGAGTCCCTGAACGTTACAATTAACTATGAAATTTGCGTCGGATTCGAAAATCTAGACTCACAGGAGAACGACCATAAGGTGCCCGAGGCAGCATTAGACCCTTGGAGATAAGTCGGCTGGAGGACGATGTATTGGATCGCGACGCAATTTGAGTGTTCCATCGTCATTAGGAGGCCCTGAACGTTACAATTAACTATCATTTATGCGTCGGATTCGAAAATCTAGACTCACAGGAGAAGGATCAAATTGTGCCCGAGACTGCAATAACCCCTTGGATACAAGTCGACTGGAGGTCGATGTATTGACTCTCGACGCAATTTGAGTGTTCCATCGTCTTTAGGAGTCCCTGAACGTTACAATTACTATCATTTATGCGTCGGATTCGAAAATTTAGCCTCACAGGAGAACGACCTTAAGGTGCCCGAGGCAGCAATAGACCCTTGGAGACAAGTCTGCTGGAAACCGATGTATTAATTCTTGACGCAATTTGAGTGTTCCATCGTCATTAGGAGGCCCTGAACGTTACAATTCACAATCATTTTTGCGTCGGATTCGAAAATCTAGACTCACAGGAGAAGGACCATGTGGTGCCCGAGGCAGCGATATCCCCTTGGAGACAAGTCGGCTGGAGGCCGATGTATTGAATCTCGACGCAGTTTGAGTGTTCCATCGTCATTACAAGGCCCTGAACGTTACAAATAACTATCATATATGCGTCGGATTCGAAAATCTAGACTCACAGGAGAACGACCATAAGGTGCCCGAGGCAGCAATGGACCCTTGGAGACAAGTCGGATGGAAACCGATGAATTGATTCTTGACGCAATTTGAGTGTTCCATTGTCATTAGGAGGCCCTGAACGTTTCAACTAACTATGAATTTTGCGTCGGATTCGAAAATCTAGACTCACAGGAGAACGACCATAAGATGTCCGAGGCAGCAATAAACCCTTGGAGAGAAGTCGGCTGGAGGCCGATGTATTGAATCTCGATGCAATTTGAGTGTTCCATCGTCATTAGGAGGCCCTAAACGTTACAATTAACTATCATTTTTGCGTCGGATTCGAAAATCTAGACTCACAGGAGAACGACCATAAGGTGCCCGAGGCAGCAATAGACCCTTGGAGACAAGTCGGCTGGAGGACGATGTATTGAATCTCGACGCAATTTGAGTGTTCCATCGGCATTAGGAGGCCCTGAACCTTACAATTAACTATCAGTTTCGCGTCGGAATCGAAAATCTAGACTCACAGGAGAAGGACCATGTGGTGCCCGAGGCAGCGATATCCCCTTGGAAACAAGTCGGCTGGAGGCCGATGTATTGAATCTCGACGCAATTTGAGTGTTCCATCGTCATTACAAGGCCCTGAACGTTACAAGTAACTATCATTTATGCGTCGGATTCGAAAATCTAGACTCACAGGAGAACGTCCATAAGGTGCCCGAGGCAGCAATAGACCCTTGGAGACAAATCGGCTGGAAACCGATGTATTGATTCTTGACGCAATTTGAGTATTCCACCGTCTTTAGGAGTCCCTGAACCATACAATTAACTATGAAATTTGCGTCGGATTCGAAAATCTAGACTCACAGGAGAACGACCATAAGGTGCCCGAGGCAGCATTAGACCCTTGGAGACAAGTCGGCTGGAGGACGATGTATTGGATCGCGACGCAATTTGAGTGTTCCATCGTCATTAGGAGGCCCTGAATGTTACAATTAACTATCAGTTTTTCGTCGGATTCGAAAATCTAGACTCACAGCAGATGGACCATTTGGTGCCCGAAGCAGCAATATCCCATTGGAGACAAGTCGGCTGGAGGACGATGTATTGAATCTCGACGCAATTTGAGTGTTCCATCGTCATTAGGAGGCCCTAAACGTTACAATTAACTATCATTTTTGCGTTGGATTCGAAAATCTAGACTCACAGGAGAACGACCATAAGGTGCCCGAGGCAGCAATAGACCCTTGGAGACAAGTCAGCTGGAGGACGATGTATTGTATCTCGACGCAATATGAGTGTTCCATCGGCATTAGGAGGCCCTGAACCTTACAATTAACTATCAGTTTCGCGTCGGAATCGAAAATCTAGACTCACAGGAGAACGACCATAAGGTGCCCGAGGCAGCAATACACCCTTGGAGACAAGTCGGCTGGAGGACGATGTATTGAATCTCGACACAATTTGAGTGTTCCATCGTCTTTAGGAGTCCCTGAACGTTACAATTAACTATCATTTTTGCGTCGGATTCGGAAATCTAGACTCACAGGAGAACGACCATAAGGTGCCCGAGGCAGCATTAGACCCTGGGAGACAAGTCGGCTGGAGGCCGATGTATTGAATCTCGACGCAATTTGAGTGTTCCATCGTCATTAGGAGGCCCTAAACTTTACAATTAACTATCATTTTTGCGTCGGATTCGAAAATCTAGACTCACAGGAGAACGACCATAAGGTGCCCGAGGCAGCAAAAGAACCTTGGAGACAAGTCGGCTGGAGTCCGATGTATTGAATCTCGACGCAATTTGAGTGTTCCATCGGCATTAGGAGGCCCTGAACGTTACAATTAACTATCATTTTTGCGTCGGATTCGAAAATCAAGACTCACAGGAGAACGACCATAAGGTGCCCGAGGCAGCGATATTCCCTTGGAGACAAGTCGGCTGGAGGCCGATGTATTGAATCTCGCCGCAATTTGAGTGTTCCATCGTCATTAGAAGGCCCTGAACGTTACAATTAACTATCATTTTTGCGTCGGATTAAAAAAATATAGACTTACAAGAGAACGACCGTAAGGTGCCCGAGGCAGCATTAGACCCTTGGAGACAAGTCGGCTGGAGGACGATGTATTGAATCTCGACGCAATTTGAGTGTCCCCATCGTCATTAGGTGGCCCTAAACGTTACAATTAACTATCATTTTTGCGTCGGATTCGATAATCGAAACTCACAGGAGACCGACCATAAGGTGCCCGAGGCAGCAACAGATCCTTGGAGACAAGTCGGCTGGAGGCCGATGTATTGAATCTCGACGCAATTTGAGTGTTCCATCGTCTTTAGGAGGCCCTGAACGTTACAATTAACTAGCAGTCTTGCGTCGGATTCGAAATCGTAGAATCACCGGAATAGGACCATGTGGTGCCCGAGGCAGCGATATCCCCTTGGAGACAAGTCGGCTGGAGGACGATGTATAGAATCTTGACGCAATTTGAGTGTTCCATCGTCATTAGAAGGCCCTGAACGTTACAATTAACTATCATTTTTGCGTCGAATTCGAAAATCTAGACTCAAAGGAGAACGACCATAAGGTGCCCGAGTCGGCTGGAGGAAGATGTATTGACTCTCGACGCAAAATGAGTGTTCCATCGTCATTAGGAGGCCCTGAATGTTACAATTAACTATCATTTTTGCGTCGGATTCGAAAATCTAGACTCACAGGAGAACGACCATAAGGTGCCCGAGGCACCAATAGACCCTTGGAGACAAGCCGGCTGGAGGAAGATGTATTGAATCTCGACGCAATTTGAGAGTACCATCGTCATTAGGAGGCCCTGAACGTTACAATTAACTATCATTTTTGCGTCGGATTCGAAAATCTAGACTTACAAGAGAACGACCGTAAGCTACCCGAGGCAGCATTAGACCCTTGGAGACAAGTCGGCTGGAGGACGATGAATCGAATCTCGACGCAATTTGAGTGTCCCATCGTCATTAGGTGGCCCCTAAACGTTACAATTAACTAGCAGTTTTGCGTCGGATTCGAAAACGTAGAATCACCAGAGAAGGACCATGTGGAGACCGAGGCAGCGATATCCCCTTGGAGACAATTCGGCTGGAGGACGATGTATTGAATCTCAACGAAATTTGAGTGTTCCATAGTCATTAGAAGGCCCTGAACGTTACAATTGACTATCATTCTTGCGTCGGATTCGAAAATCTAGACTCACAGGAGAACGACCATAAGGTGCCCGAGGCACCAATAGACCCTTGGAGACAAGTCGGCTGGAGGAAGATGTATTGACTCTCGACGCAAAGTGAGTGTTCCATCGTCATTAGGAGGCCCTGAACGTTACAATTAACTATCATTTTTGGGTCGGATTCGAAAACGTAGAATCACCGGAGACGGACCATGTGGTGCCCGAGGCAGCGATATCCCCTTGGAGACAAGTCGGCTGGAGGCCGATGTATTGAATCTCAACGAAATTTGAGTGTTCCATAGTCATTAGAAGGCCCTGAACGTTACAATTAACTATCATTTTTGCGTCGGATTCGAAAATCTAGACTCACAGGAGAATGACCATAAGGTGCCCCAGGCAGCAATAGACCCTTGGAGACAAGTCGGCTGGAGGACGATGTATTGAATCTCGACGCAATTTGAGTGTTCCATCGTCATTAGAAGGCCTGAACGTTACAATTGACTATCATTTTTGCGTCGGATTCGAAAATCTAAACTCACAGGAGAACGACCATAAGGTGCCCGAGGCAGCAGCAGAACCTTAGAGACAAGTCGGCTGGAGGCCGATGTATTGAATCTCGACGCAATTTAAGTGTTCCATCGCCTTTAGGAGGCCCTGAACGTTACAATTAACTAGCAGTTTTGCGTCGGATTCGAAAACGTAGAATCACCGGAGAAGGACCATGTGGAGACCGAGGCAGCGATATCCCCTTGGAGACAAGTCGGCTGGAGGACGATGTATTGAATCTCAACGAAATTTGAGTGTTCCATAGTCATTAGAAGGCCCTGAACGTTACAATTAACTATCATTTTTGCGTCGGATTCGAAAATCCAGACCCACAGGAGACGGACCATTTGGTGCCCGAGGCAGCAATATCCCCTTGGAGACAAATCAGCTGGAGGACGGTGTATTGAATGTCGACGCAATTTGAGAGTCATACCGTCATCAGGAGGCGCTGAACGTTACAATTAACTATCATTTTTGCGTCGGATTCGAAAATCTAGACTCACAGGAGAACGACCATAAGGTGCCCGAGGCAGCAAAAGAACCTTGGAGACAAGTCGGCTGGAGTCCGATGTATTGAATCTCGACGCAATTTGAGTGTTCCATCGGCATTAGGAGGCCCTGAACGTTACAATTAACTATCATTTTTGCGTCGGATTCGAAAATCAAGACTCACAGGAGAACGACCATAAGGTGCCCGAGGCAGCGATATTCCCTTGGAGACAAGTCGGCTGGAGGCCGATGTATTGAATCTCGCCGCAATTTGAGTGTTCCATCGTCATTAGAAGGCCCTGAACGTTACAATTAACTATCATTTTTGCGTCGGATTAAAAAATATAGACTTACAAGAGAACGACCATTAGGTGCCCGAGGCAGCATTAGACCCTTGGAGACAAGTCGGCTGGAGGACGATGTATTGAATCTCGACGCAATTTGAGTGTCCCATCGTCATTAGGAGGCCCTAAACGTTTCAATGAACTATCATTTTTGCGTCGGATTCGATAATCTAAACTCAGAGGAGAACGACCATAAGGTGCCCGAGGCAGCAACAGACCCTTGGAGACAAGTCGGCTGGACTCCGATATATTGAATCTCGACGCAAATTGAGTGTTCCATCGTCTTTAGGAGGCCCTGATCGTTACAATTAACTAGCAGTTTTGCGTCGGATTCGAAAACGTAGAATCACCGGAGAAGGACAAAGTGGTGCCCGAGGCAGCGATATCTCCTTGGAGACAAGTCGGCTGGAGGACGATGTATTGAATCTCGACGCAATTTGAGTGTTCCATCGTCATTAGAAGGCCCTGAACGTTACAATTAACTATCATTTTTGCGTCGGATTCGAAAATCTAGACTCACAGGAGAACGACCATAAGGTGCCCGAGGCAGCAAGAGATCCTTGGAGACAAGTCGGCTGGATGCCGATGTATTGAATCTCGACGCAATGTGAGTGTTCCATCGTCTTTAGAAGGCCCTGAACGTTGCAATTAACTATCATTTTTGCGTCGGATTTGAAAATCTAGAATCACAGGAGACGGACCACATGGAGCCCGAGGCCGCAATATCCCCTTGTAGACAAGTCGGCTGGAGGAAGATGTATTGACTCTCGACGCAAAATGAGTGTTCCATCGTCATTAGGAGGCCCTGAATGTTACAATTAACTATCAGTTTTTCGTCGGATTCGAAAATCTAAACTCACAGGAGAACGACCATAAGGTGCCCGATGCAGCAATATCCCCTTGGAGACAAGTCGGCTGGAGGTCGATGTATTGAATCTCGACGCAATTGGAGTGTTCCATTTCCAATAGGAGGCCCTGAACGTTACAATTAACTATGAGTTTTGCGTCGGATTCGAAAACGTAGAATCACCGGAGACGGACCATGTGGTGCCCGAGGCAGCGATATCCCCTTGGAGACAAGTCGGCTGGAGGCCGATGTATTGAATCTCGACGCAATTTGAGTGTTCCATCGTCATTAGAAGGCCTGAACGTTACAATTGACTATCATTTTTGCGTCGGATTCGAAAATCTAAACTCACAGGAGAACGACCATAAGGTGCCCGAGGCAGCAGCAGAACCTTAGAGACAAGTCGGCTGGAGGCCGATGTATTGAATCTCGCCGCAATTTGAGTGTTCCATCGTCATTAGAAGGCCCTGAACGTTACAATTAACTATCATTTTTGCGTCGGATTAAAAAATATAGACTTACAAGAGAACGAGCGTAAGGTGCCCGAGGCAGCATTAGACCCTTGGAGACAAGTCGGCTGGAGGACGATGTATTGAATCTCGACGCAATTTGAGTGTCCCATCGTCATTAGGAGGCCCTAAACGTTACAATTAACTATCATTTTTGCGTCGGATTCGATAATCGAAACTCACAGGAGACCGACCATAAGGTGCCCGAGGCAGCAACAGATCCTTGGAGACAAGTCGGCTGGAGGCAGATGTATTGAATCTCGACGCAATTTGAGTGTTCCATCGTCTTTAGGAGGCCCTGAACGTTACAATTAACTAGCAGTCTTGCGTCGGATTCGAAATCGTAGAATCACCGGAATAGGACCATGTGGTGCCCGAGGCAGCGATATCCCCTTGGAGACAAGTCGGCTGGAGGACGATGTATAGAATCTTGACGCAATTTGAGTGTTCCATCGTCATTAGAAGGCCCTGAACGTTACAATTAACTATCATTTTTGCGTCGAATTCGAAAATCTAGACTCAAAGGAGAACGACCATAAGGTGCCCGAGTCGGCTGGAGGAAGATGTATTGACTCTCGACGCAAAATGAGTGTTCCATCGTCATTAGGAGGCCCTGAATGTTACAATTAACTATCATTTTTGCGTCGGATTCGAAAATCTAGACTCACAGGAGAACGACCATAAGGTGCCCGAGGCACCAATAGACCCTTGGAGACAAGTCGGCTGGAGGAAGATGTATTGAATCTCGACGCAATTTGAGAGTACCATCGTCATTAGGAGGCCCTGAACGTTACAATTAACTATCATTTTTGCGTCGGATTCGAAAATCTAGACTTACAAGAGAACGACCGTAAGCTACCCGAGGCAGCATTAGACCCTTGGAGACAAGTCGGCTGGAGGACGATGAATCGAATCTCGACGCAATTTGAGTGTCCCATCGTCATTAGGTGGCCCTAAACGTTACAATTAACTAGCAGTTTTGCGTCGGATTCGAAAACGTAGAATCACCAGAGAAGGACCATGTGGAGACCGAGGCAGCGATATCCCCTTGGAGACAATTCGGCTGGAGGACGATGTATTGAATCTCAACGAAATTTGAGTGTTCCATAGTCATTAGAAGGCCCTGAACGTTACAATTGACTATCATTCTTGCGTCGGATTCGAAAATCTAGACTCACAGGAGAACGACCATAAGGTGCCCGAGGCACCAATAGACCCTTGGAGACAAGTCGGCTGGAGGAAGATGTATTGACTCTCGACGCAAAGTGAGTGTTCCATCGTCATTAGGAGGCCCTGAACGTTACAATTAACTATCATTTTTGGGTCGGATTCGAAAACGTAGAATCACCGGAGACGGACCATGTGGTGCCCGAGGCAGCGATATCCCTTTGGAGACAAGTCGGCTGGAGGCCGATGTATTGAATCTCAACGAAATTTGAGTGTTCCATAGTCATTAGAAGGCCCTGAACGTTACAATTAACTATCATTTTTGCGTCGGATTCGAAAATCTAGACTCACAGGAGAATGACCATAAGGTGCCCCAGGCAGCAATAGACCCTTGGAGACAAGTCGGCTGGAGGGACGATGTATTGAATCTCGACGCAATTTGAGTGTTACATCGTCATTAGAAGGCCTGAACGTTACAATTGACTATCATTTTTGCGTCGGATTCGAAAATCTAAACTCACAGGAGAACGACCATAAGGTGCCCGAGGCAGCAGCAGAACCTTAGAGACAAGTCGGCTGGAGGCCGATGTATTGAATCTCGACGCAATTTAAGTGTTCCATCGCCTTTAGGAGGCCCTGAACGTTACAATTAACTAGCAGTTTTGCGTCGGATTCGAAAACGTAGAATCACCGGAGAAGGACCATGTGGAGACCGAGGCAGCGATATCCCCTTGGAGACAAGTCGGCTGGAGGACGATGTATTGAATCACAACGAAATTTGAGTGTTCCATAGTCATTAGAAGGCCCTGAACGTTACAATTAACTATCATTTTTGCGTCGGATTCGAAAATCCAGACCCACAGGAGACGGACCATTTGGTGCCCGAGGCAGCAATATCCCCTTGGAGACAAATCAGCTGGAGGACGGTGTATTGAATGTCGACGCAATTTGAGAGTCATACCGTCATCAGGAGGCGCTGAACGTTACAATTAACTATCATTTTTGCGTCGGATTCGAAAATCTAGACTCACAGGAGAACGACCATAAGGTGCCCGAGGCAGCAAAAGAACCTTGGAGACAAGTCGGCTGGAGTCCGATGTATTGAATCTCGACGCAATTTGAGTGTTCCATCGGCATTAGGAGGCCCTGAACGTTACAATTAACTATCATTTTTGCGTCGGATTCGAAAATCAAGACTCACAGGAGAACGACCATAAGGTGCCCGAGGCAGCGATATTCCCTTGGAGACAAGTCGGCTGGAGGCCGATGTATTGAATCTCGCCGCAATTTGAGTGTTCCATCGTCATTAGAAGGCCCTGAACGTTACAATTAACTATCATTTTTGCGTCGGATTAAAAAATATAGACTTACAAGAGAACGACCGTAAGGTGCCCGAGGCAGCATTAGACCCTTGGAGACAAGTCGGCTGGAGGACGATGTATTGAATCTCGACGCAATTTGAGTGTCCCATCGTCATTAGGAGGCCCTAAACGTTACAATTAACTATCATTTTTGCGTCGGATTCGATAATCGAAACTCACAGGAGACCGACCCATAAGGTGCCCGAGGCAGCAACAGATCCTTGGAGACAAGTCGGCTGGAGGCCGATGTATTGAATCTCGACGCAATTTGAGTGTTCCATCGTCTTTAGGAGGCCCTGAACGTTACAATTAACTAGCAGTCTTGCGTCGGATTCGAAATCGTAGAATCACCGGAATAGGACCATGTGGTGCCCGAGGGCAGCGATATCCCCTTGGAGACAAGTCGGCTGGAGGACGATGTATAGAATCTTGACGCAATTTGAGTGTTCCATCGTCATTAGAAGGCCCCTGAACGTTACAATTAACTATCATTTTTGCGTCGAATTCGAAAATCTAGACTCAAAGGAGAACGACCATAAGGTGCCCGAGTCGGCTGGAGGAAGATGTATTGACTCTCGACGCAAAATGAGTGTTCCATCGTCATTAGGAGGCCCTGAATGTTACAATTAACTATCATTTTTGCGTCGGATTCGAAAATCTAGACCTCACAGGAGAACGACCATAAGGTGCCCGAGGCACCAATAGACCCTTGGAGACAAGTCGGCTGGAGGAAGATGTATTGAATCTCGACGCAATTTGAGAGTACCATCGTCATTAGGAGGCCCTGAACGTTACAATTAACTATCATTTTTGCGTCGGATTCGAAAATCTAGACTTACAAGAGAACGACCGTAAGCTACCCGAGGCAGCATTAGACCCTTGGAGACAAGTCGGCTGGAGGACGATGAATCGAATCTCGACGCAATTTGAGTGTCCCCATCGTCATTAGGTGGCCTAAACGTTACAATTAACTAGCAGTTTTGCGTCGGATTCGAAAACGTAGAATCACCAGAGAAGGACCATGTGGAGACCGAGGCAGCGATATCCCCTTGGAGACAATTCGGCTGGAGGACGATGTATTGAATCTCAACGAAATTTGAGTGTTCCATAGTCATTAGAAGGCCCTGAACGTTACAATTGACTATCATTCTTGCGTCGGATTCGAAAATCTAGACTCACAGGAGAACGACCATAAGCTGCCCGAGGCACCAATAGACCCTTGGAGACAAGTCGGCTGGAGGGAAGATGTATTGACTCTCGACGCAAAGTGAGTGTTCCATCGTCATTAGGAGGCCCTGAACGTTACAATTAACTATCATTTTTGCGTCGGATTCGAAAACGTAGAATCACCGGAGGACGGACCATGTGGTGCCCGAGGCAGCGATATCCCCTTGGAGACAAGTCGGCTGGAGGCCGATGTATTGAATCTCAACGAAATTGGAGTGTTCCATAGTCATTAGAAGGCCCTGAACGTTACAATTAACTATCATTTTTGCGTCGGATTCGAAAATCTAGACTCACAGGAGAATGACCATAAGGTGCCCCAGGCAGCAATAGACCCTTGGAGACAAGTCGGCTGGAGGACGATGTATTGAATCTCGACGCAATTTGAGTGTTCCATCGTCATTAGAAGGCCTGAACGTTACAATTGACTATCATTTTTGCGTCGGATTCGAAAATCTAAACTCACAGGAGAACGACCATAAGGTGCCCGAGGCAGCAGCAGAACCTTAGAGACAAGTCGGCTGGAGGCCGATGTATTGAATCTCGACGCAATTTAAGTGTTCCATCGCCTTTAGGAGGCCCTGAACGTTACAATTAACTAGCAGTTTTGCGTCGGATTCGAAAACGTAGAATCACCGGGAGAAGGACCATGTGGAGACCGAGGGCAGCGATATCCCCTTGGAGACAAGTCGGCTGGAGGACGATGTATTGAATCTCAACGAAATTGAGTGTTCCATAGTCATTAGAAGGCCCTGAACGTTACAATTAACTATCATTTTTGCGTCGGATTCGAAAATCCAGACCACAGGAGACGGACCATTTGGTGCCCGAGGCAGCAATATCCCCTTGGAGACAAATCAGCTGGGAGGACGGTGTATTGAATGTCGACGCAATTTGAGAGTCATACCGTCATCAGGAGGCGCTGAACGTTACTATTCACTATCATTTTTGCGTCGGATTCGAAAATCTAGACTTACAAGGAGAACGACCATTAGGTGCCCGAGCAGCATTAGACCCTTGGAGACAAGTCGGCTGGAGGACGATGTATTGAATCTCGACGCAATTTGAGTGTCCCATCGTCATTAGGAGGCCCTAAACGTTTCAATGAACTATCATTTTTGCGTCGGATTCGATAATCTAAACTCAGAGGAGAACGACCATAAGGTGCCCGAGGCAGCAACAGGACCCTTGGAGACAAGTCGGCTGGACTCCGATATATTGAATCTCGACGCAAATTGAGTGTTCCATCGTCTTTAGGAGGCCCTGATCGTTACAATTAACTAGCAGTTTTGCGTCGGATTCGAAAACGTAGAATCACCGGAGAAGGACAAAGTGGTGCCCGAGGCAGCGATATCTCCTTGGAGACAAGTCGGCTGGAGGACGATGTATTGAATCTCGACGCAATTTGAGTGTTCCATCGTCATTAGAAGGCCCTGAACGTTACAATTAACTATCATTTTTGCGTCGGATTCGAAAATCTAGACTCACAGGGGGAGAACGACCATAAGGTGCCCGAGGCAGCAAGAGATCCTTGGAGACAAGTCGGCTGGATGCCGATGTATTGAATCCTCGACGCAATGTGAGTGTTCCATCGTCTTTAGAAGGCCCTGAACGTTGCAATTAACTATCATTTTTGCGTCGGATTTGAAAATCTAGAATCACAGGAGACGGACCACATGGAGCCCGAGGCCGCAATATCCCCTTGTAGACAAGTCGGCTGGAGGAAGATGTATTGACTCTCGACGCAAAATGGAGTGTTCCATCGTCATTAGGAGGCCCTGAATGTTACAATTAAACTATCAGTTTTTCGTCGGATTCGAAAATCTAAAACTCACAGGAGAACGACCCATAAGGTGCCCGATGCAGGCAATATCCCCTTGGAGACAAGTCGGCTGGAGGTCGATGTATTGAATCTCGACGCAATTGGAGTGTTCCATTTCCAATAGGAGGCCCTGAACGTTACAATTAACTATGAGTTTTGCGTCGGATTCGAAAACGTAGAATCACCGGAGACGGACCATGTGGTGCCCGAGGCAGCGATATCCCCTTGGAGACAAGTCGGCTGGAGGCCGATGTATTGAATCTCGACGCAATTTGAGTGTTCCATCGCCATTAGAAGGCCCTGAACGTTACAATTAACTATCATTTTTGCGTTGGATTCGAAATCTAGACTCATAGGAGAACGACCATAAGGCGCCCGAGGCAGCAATAGACCCTTGGAGACAAGTCGGCTGGAAGACGATGTATTGAATCTCGACGCAATTTGAGAGTTCCATCGTCATTTGGAGGCCCTGAACATTACAATTAGCTATCTTTTTTGCGTCGGATTCGAAAATATAGGACTTACAAGAGAACGAGCATAAGGTGCCCGAGGCAGCATTAGACCCTTGGAGACAAGTCGGCTGGAGGACGATGTATTGGATCTCGACGCAATTTGAGTGTCCCATCGTCATTAGGAGGCCCTAAACGTTACAATTAACTATCATTTTTGCGTCGGATTCGATAATCTAAACTCACAGGAGAACGACCATAAGGTGCCCGAGGCAGCAACAGACCCTTGGAGACAAGTCGGCTGAGGAAGATGTATTGAATCTCGACGCAATTTGAGTTTTCCATCGGCATTAGGAGGCCCTGAACGTTACAATCAACTATCATTTTTGCGTCGGATTCGAAAATCTAGACTCACAGGAGAAGGATCATATTGTGCCCCGAGACAGCAATATCGCCTTGGAGACAAGTCGGCTGGAGGACGATGTATTGAATCTCGACGCAATTTGAGTGTCCCATCGTCATTAGGAGGCCCTAAACGTTACAATTAACTATCATTCTTGCGTCCGATTCGATAATCTAAACTCATAGGGAGAACGACCATAAGGTGCCCGAGGCAGCAACAGACCCTTGGAGACAAGTCGGCTGAGGCCGATGTATTGAATCTCGGACGCATTTTGAGTGTTCCATCGTCATTACAAGGCCCTGACCGTTACAATTAACTATCATTTTTCCGTCGGATTCGAATATCTAGACTCACAGGAGAACGACCGTAAGCTGCCCGAGGCAGCAATAGACCCTTGGAGACAAGTCGGCTGGAGGCCGATGTATGAATCTCGACGCAATTTGAGTGTTCCATCGTCATTAGGAGGCCCTAAACGTTACAATTAACTATCATTTTTGCGTCGGATTCGAAAATCTAGACTTACACGAGAACGACCATAAGGTGCCCGAGGCAGCAATTGGACCCTAGGAGACAAGTCGGCCGGAGGACGTTGTATTGAATCTATACGCAATTTGAGTGTTCCATCGGCATTAGGAGGCCCTGAACGTTACAGTTAAGTATCATTTTAGCGTCGGATTCGAAAATCTAGACTCACAGGAGAACGACCATAAGGTGCCCGAGGGCAGCAATAGACCCTTGGAGACAAGTCGGGCTGGAGGTCGATGTATTGAATCTCGACGCAATTTGAATGTTCCATCGTCATTAGAAGCCCTGAACGTTACAATTAAGTAACATTTTTGCGTCGGATTCGGAAGTCCAGACTCACGGGAGACGGACCATTTGGTGCCGAGGCAGCAATATTCCCTTGGAGACAATTCAGCTGGAGGACGATGTATTGAATGTCGACGCAATTTGACTGGAGGACGATGTATTGAATGTCGACGCAATTTGAGAGTTCTATCGTCATCAGAGCCGCTGAACGTTACTATTCACTATCATTTTTGCGTCGGATTCGAAAATCTAGACTTACAAGAGAACGACCATAAGGTGCCCGAGGCAGCATTAGACCCTTGGAGACAAGTCGGCTGGAGGACGATGTATTGAATCTCGACGCAATTTTGAGTGTCCCATCGTCATTAGGAGGCCATAATCGTTACAATTAAGTATCATTTTTGCGTCGAATTCGATAATCTAAACTCACAGGAGAACGACCATAACGTGCCCGGGGCAGCAACAGACCCTTGGAGGCAAGTCGGCTGCAGGCCGATGTATTGAATCTCGACGCAATTTGAGTGTTCCATCGTCTTTAGGAGGCCCTGAACGTTACAATTAACTAGCAGTTTTGCGTCGGATTCGAAAACGTAGAATCACCGGAGAAGGACCATGTGGTGTCCGAGGCAGCGATATCCCCTTTGAGGCAAGTCGGCTGGAGGCCGATGTATTGAATCTCGACGCAATTTGAGTGTTCCGTCGTCATTAGAAGGCCCCGAACGTTACAATTAACTATCATTTTTGCGTCGGATTCGAAAATCCAGACCCACAGGAGACGGACCATTTGGTGGCCGAGGCAGCAATATCCCCTTGGAGACAAATCAGCTGGAGGACGATGTATTGAATGTCGACGCAATTTGAGAGTCATATCGTCATCAGGAGGCGCTGAACGTTACTATTCACTATCATTTTTTGCGTCGGATTCGATAATCTAAACTCACAGGAGAACGACCATAAGGTGCCCGAGGCAGCAACAGACCCTTGGAGACAAGTCGCTGGAGGCCGATGTATTGAATCTCGACGCAAATTGAGTGTTCCATCGTCTTTAGGAGGCCCTGAACGTTACAAATAACTAGCAGTTTTGCGTCGGATTCGAAAACGTAGAATCACCGGAGAAGGACAAAGTCGTGCCCGAGGCAGCGATATTCCCTTGGAGACAAGTCGGCTGGAGGACGATGTATTGAATCTCGACGCTATTTGAGTGTTCCATCGTCTTTAGAAGGCCCTGAACGTTACAATTAACTATCATTTTTGCGTCGGATTTGAAAATCTAGAGTCACAGGAGACAGACCACATGGAGCCCGAGGCAGCAATAAACCCTTGTAGACAAGTCGGCTGGAGGAAGATGTATTGACTCTCGACGCAAAATGAGTGTTCCATCGTCATTAGGAGGCCCTGAATGTTACAATTAACTATCAGTTTTTCGTCGAATTCGAAAATCTAAACTCACAGGAGAACGACCATAAGGTGCCCGATGCAGCAATATCCCCTTGGAGACAAGTCGGCTGGAGGTCGAAGTATTGAATCTCGACGCAATTTGAGTGTTCCATTTCCAATAGGAGGCCCTGAACGTTACAATTAACTATGAGTTTTGCGTCGGATTCGAAAACGTAGAATCACCGGAGACGGACCATGTGGTGCCCGAGGCAGCGATATCCCCTTGGAGACAAGTCGGCTGGAGGCCGATGTATTGAATCTCGACGCAATTTGAGTGTTCCATCGCATTAGAAGGCCCTGAACGTTACAATTAACTATCATTTTTGCGACGGATTAGCAAATCTAGACTCACAGGAGAACGACCATAAGGTGCCCGAGGCAGCAATAGACCCTTGGAGACAAGTCGGCTGGAAGACGATGTATTGAATCTCGACGCAATTTGAGAGTTCCATCGTCATTTGGAGGCCCTGAACATTACAATTATAAATCATTATTGCGTCGGATTCGAAAATCTAGACTTACAAGAGAACGAGCATAAGGTGCCCGAGGCAGCATTAGACCCTTGGAGACAAGTCGGCTGGAGGACGATGTATTGGATATCGACGCAATTTGAGTGTCCCTTCGTCATTAGGAGGCCCTAAACGTTACAATTAACTATCATTTTTGCGTCGAATTCGATAATCTAAACTCACAGGAGAACGACCATAAGGTGCCCGAGGCAGCAACAGACCCTTGGAGACAAGTCGGCTGGAGGCCGATATATTGAATCTCGACGCAATTTGAGTGTTCCATCGGCATTAGGAGGCCCTGAACGTTACAGTTAAGCATCATTTTAGCGTCGGATTCGAAAATCTAGACTCACAATAGAACGACCATAAGGTGCTCGAGGCAGCAATAGACCCTTGGAGACAAGTCGGCTGGAGGTCGATGTATTGAATCTCGACGCAATTTGAATGTTCCATCGTCATTAGAAGGCCCCGAACGTTACAATTAAGTAACATTTTTGCGTCGGATTCGGAAGTCCAGACTCACGGGAGATGGACCATTTGGTGCCGAGGCAGCAATATTCCCTTGGAGACAAGTCGGCTGGAGGACGATGTATTGAATCTCGACGCAATTTGAGTGTTCCATCGTCATTAGAAGGCCCTGAACGTTACAATTAACTATCATTTTTGCGTCGGATTCGAAAATCTAGACTCACAGGAGACGGACCACATGGAGCCCGAGGCAGCAATATCCCCTTGTAGACAAGTCGGCTGGAGGTCGATGTATTGAATCTCGACGCAATTTGAGTGTTCCATCGGCAATAGGAGGCCCTGAACGTTACAATTAACTATGAGTTTTGCGTCGGATTCGAAAACGTAGAATCACCGGAGACGGACCATGTGGGGCCCGAGGCAGCGATATCCCCTTGGAGACAAGTCGGCTGGAGGCCGATGAATTGGATCTCGACGCAATTTGAGTGTTACATCATCATTAGAAGGCCCTGAACGTTACAATTAACTATCATTTTTGCGTCGGATTCGAAAATCTAGACTCACAGGAGAACGACCATAAGGTGCCCGAGGCAGCAATAGACCCTCGGAGAAAAGTCGGCTGGAGGACGATGTATTGAATCTCGACGCAATTTGAGAGTTCCATTGTCATTAGGAGGCCTTGAACGTTACAATTAACTATCCTTTTTCGTGGGATTCGAAAATCTAGACTTACAAGAGAACGACCATAAGGTGCCCGAGGCAGCATTAGACCCTTGGAGACAAGTCGGCTGGAGGACGATGTATTGAATCTCGACGCAATTTGAGAGTTCCATTGTCATTAGGAGTCCTGAATGTTACAATTAACTATCATTTTTGCGTCGGATTCGAAAATCTAGACTCACAGGAGAAGGATCATATTTGCCCGAGACAGCAATATCCCCTTGGAGACAAGTCGGCTGGAGGACGATGTATTGAATCTCGACGCAATTTGAGTGCTCCATCGGCATTAGGAGGCCCTGAACGTTACAATTAACTATTATTTTTGCGTCGGATTCGAAAATCTAGACTCACAGGAGAAGGATCATATTGTGCCCGAGACAGCAATATCCCCTTGGAGACAAGTCGGCTGGAGGACGATGTATTGAATCTCGACGCAATTTGAGTGTCCCATCGTCATTAGGAGGCCCTAAACGTTACAATTAACTATCATTCTTGCGTCGGATTCGATAATCTAAACTCATAGGAGAAAGACCATAAGGTGCCCGAGGCAGCAACAGACCCTTGGAGACAAGTCGGCTGGATGCCGATGTATTGACTCTCGACGCAATTAGAGTGTTCCATCGTCATTACAAGGCCCTGAACGTTACAATTAAGTATCATTTTGCGTCGGATTCGAAAATCTAGACTCACAGGAGAACGACCATAAGGTGCCCGAGGCAGCAATAGACCCTCGGAGACAAGTCGGCTGGAGGACGATGTATTGAATCTCGACGCAATTTGAGAGTTCCATTGTCATTAGGAGGCCCTGAACGTTACAATTAACTATCCTTTTTCGTCGGATTCGAAAATCTAGACTTACAAGAGAAGGACCATAAGGTGCCCGAGGCAGCATTAGACCCTTGGAGACAAGTCGGCTGGAGGACGATGTATTGGATCTCGACGCAATTTGAGTGTCCCATCGTCATTAGGAGGCCCTAAACGCTACAATTAACTATCATTTTTGCGTGGGATTCGATAATCTAAACTCACAGGAGAACGACCATAAGGTGCCCGAGCAGCAACAGACCCTTGGAGACAAGTCGGCTGGAGGCCGATGTATTGAATCTCGACGCAATTTGAGTGTTCCATCGTCATTACAAGGCCTTGAACGTTACAATTAACTATCATTTTTGCGTCGAATTCGAAAATCTAGACTGACAGGAGAACGACCATAAGGTGCCCGAGGCAGCAATAGACCCTTGGAGTCAAGTCGGCTGGAGGACGATGTATTGAATCTCGACGCAATTTGAGTGTTCCATCGGCATTAGGAGGCCCTGAACGTTACAATTAACTATCATTTTTGCGTCGGATTCGATAATCTAAACTCACAGGAGAACGACCATAAGGTGCCCGAGGCAGCAATAGACCCTTAGAGACAAGTCGGCTGGAGGCCGATGTATTGAATCTCGACGCAATTTGAGTGTTCCATCGTCATTAGGAGGCCCTAAACGTTACAATTAACTATCAATTTTGCGTCGGATTCGAAAATCTAGACTTACAGGAGAACGACCACAAAGTGCCCGAGGCAGCAATAGACCTTAAGTGACAAAGTCGGCTGGAGGACGATGTATTGAATCTCGACGCAATTTGAGTGTTCCATCGTCATTAGGAGGCCCTGAACGTTACAATTAACTATCATTTTTGCGTCGGATTCGAAAATCTAGACTCACAGGAGAAGGATCATATTGTGCCCGAGACAGCAATATCCCCTTGGAGACAAGTCGGCTGGAGGACGATGTATTGAATCTCGACGCAATTTGAGTGTTCCTATCGGCATTAGGAGGCCATGAACGTTACAATTAACTATCATTTTTGCGTCGGATTCGAAAATCTAGACTCACAGGAGAAGGATCATATTGTGCCCGAGACAGCAATATCCCCTTGGAGACAAGTCGGCTGGAGGACGACGTATTGAATCTCGACGCAATTTGAGTGTCCCATCGTCATTAGGAGGCCCTAAACGTTACAATTAAACTATCATTCTTGCGTCGGATTCGATAATCTAAACTCACAGGAGAACGACCATAAGGTGCCCGAGGCAGCAACAGACCCTTGGAGACAAGTCGGCTGGAGGCCGATGTATTGAATCTCGACGCAATTTGAGTGTTCCATCGTCATTACAAGGCCCTGAACGTTACAATTAACTATCATTTTTGCGTCGGATTCGAATATCTAGACTCACAGGAGAACGACCGTAAGGTTGCCCGAGGCAGCAATAGACCCTTGGAGAGAAGTCGGCTGGAGGCCGATGTAATGAATCTCGACGCAATTTGAGTATTCCATCGTCATTAGGAGGCCCTAAACGTTACAATTAACTATCATTTTTGCGTCGGATTCGAAAATCTAGACTTACACGAGAACGACCATAAGGTGCCCGAGGCAGCAATAGACCCTAGGAGACAAGTCGGCTGGAGGACGTTGTATTGAATCTCGACGCTATTTGAGTGTTCCATCGGCATAAGGAGGCCCTGAACGTTACAGTTAAGTATCATTTTAGCGTCGGATTCGAAAATCTAGACTCACAGGAGAACGACCATAAGGTGCCCGAGGCAGCAATAGACCCTTGGAGACAAGTCGGCTGGAGGTCGATGTATTGAATCTCGACGCAATTTGAATGTTCCATCGTCATTAGAAGGCCCCGAACGTTACAATTAAGTAACATTTTTGCGTCGGATTCGAAAATCTAGACTCACAAGAGACGGACCACATGGAGCCCGAGGCAGCAATATCCCCTTGTAGACAAGTCGGCTGGAGGAAGATGTATTGACTCTCGACGCAAAATGAGTGTTCCATCGTCATTAGGAGGCCCTGAATGTTACAATTAACAATTAGTTTTTCGTCGGATTCGAAAATCTAAACTCACAGGAGAACGACCACAAGGTGCCCGATGTAGCAATATCCCCTTGGAGACAAGTCGGCTGGAGGTCGATGTATTGAATCTCGACGCAATTTGAGTGTTCCATCGGCAATAGGACGCCCTGAACGTTACAATTAACTATGAGTTTTGCGTCGGATTCGAAAACGTAGAATCACCGGAGACGGACCATGTGGGGGCCCGAGGCAGCGATATCCCCTTGGAGACAAGTCGGCTGGAGGCCGATGTATTGAATCTCGACGCAATTTGAGTGTTCCATCGTCATTAGAGGGCCCTGAACGTTACAATTACCTATCATTTTTGCGTCGGATTCGAAAATCTAGACTCACAGGAGAACGACCATAAGGTGCCCGAGGCAGCAATAGACCCTCGGAGACAAGTCGGCTGGAGGACGATGTATTGAATCTCGACGCAATTTGAGAGTTCCATTGTCATTAGGAGGCCCTGAACGTTACAATTAACTATCCTTTTTCGTCGGATTCGAAAATCTAGACTTACAAGAGAACGACCATAAGGTGCCCGAGGCAGCATTAGACCCTTGGAGACAAGTCGGCTGGAGGACGATGTATTGGATCTCGACGCAATTTGAGTGTCCCATCGTCATTAGGAGGCCCTAAACGCTACAATTAACTATCACTTTTGCGTCGGATTCGATAATCTAAACTCACAGGAGAACGACCATAAGGTGCCCGAGGCAGCAACAGACCCTTGGAGACAAGTTGGCTGGAGGCCGATGTATTGAATCTCGACGCAATTTGAGTGTTCCATCGTCATTACAAGGCCTTGACCGTTACAATTAACTATCATTTTTGCGTCGGATTCGAAAATCTAGACTGACAGGAGAACGACCATAAGGTGCCCGAGGCAGCAATAGACCATTGGAGACAAGTCGGTTGGAGGACGATGTATTGAATCTCGACGCAATTTGAGTGTTCCATCGGCATTAGGAGGCCCTGAACGTTACAATTAACTATCATTTATGCGTCGGATTCGATAATCTAAACTCACAGGAGAACGACCATAAGGTGCCCGAGGCAGCAATAGACCCTTAGAGACAAGTCGGCTGGAGGCCGATGTATTGAATCTCGACGCAATTTGAGTGTTCCATCGTCTTTAGGAGTCCCTGAACGTTACAATTAACTATCATTTTTGCGTCGGATTCGAAAATCTAGACTCACAGGGGAAGGATCATATTGTGCCCGAGACAGCAATATCCCCTTGGAGACAAGTCGGCTGGAGGACGATGTATTGAATCTCGACGCAATTTGAGTGTCCCATCGTCATTAGGAGGCTCTAAACATTACAATTAACTATCATTTTTGCGTCGGATTCGATAATCTAAACTCACAGGAGAACGACCATAAGGTGCCCGTGGCAACAACAGACCCTTGGAGACAAGTCGGCTGGAGGTCGATGAATTGAATCTCGACGCAATTTGAGTGTTTCATCGTCATTACGAGGCCCTGAACGTTACAATTCACTATCAGTTTCGCGTCGGATTCGAAAATCTACGCTCACATAAGACGGACCACATGGAGCCCGAGGCAGCAATATCCCCTTGGAGACAAGTCGGCTAAAGGTCGATGTATTGAATCTCGACTCAATTTGAGTGTTCTATCGTCATTAGGTGGCCCTGAACGTTACAATTAACAATCAGTTTTGCGTCGGGTTCGAAAATCTAGAATCACAGGAGAACGACCATAAGGTGCCCGAGGCAGCAATAGTCCCTAGGAGACAAGTCGGCTGGAGGACGTTGTATTGAATCTCGACGCAATTTGAGTGTTCCATCGGCATTAGGAGGCCCTGAACCTTACAATTAACTATCAGTTTCGCGTCGGATTCGAAAATCTAGACTCACAGGAGAACGACCATAAGGTGCCCGAGGCAGCAATAGACCCTTGGAGACAAGTCGGCTGGAGGACGATGTATTGAATCTCGACGCAATTTGAGTGTTCCATCGTCTTTAGGAGTCCCTGAACGTTACAATTAACTATCATTTTTGCGTCGGATTCGAAAATCTAGACTTACAAGAGAACGACCACAAGGTGCCCGAGGCAGCATTAGACCCTTGGAGACAAGTCGGCTGGAGGCCGATGTATTGAATCTCGACGCAATTTGAGTGTTCCATCGTCAATTGGAGGCCCTAAACGTTACAATTAACTATCATTTTTGCGTCGGATTCGAAAATCTAGAATCACAGGAGATGGACCATGTGGTCCCCGAGGCAGCAATAGACCCTTGGAGACAAGTCGGCAGGAGGAAGATGTATTGAATCTCGACGCAATTTGAGTGTTCCATCGTCATTACAAGGCCCTGAACGTTACAATTTACTATCATTTTTGCGTCGGATTCAAAAATCTAGACTCACAGGAGAACGACCATAAGGTGCCCGAGGCAGCAATAGACCCTTGGAGACAAGTCGGCTGGAGGCCGATGTATTGAATCTCGACGCAATTTGAGTGTTCCATCGTCATTACGAGGCCCTGAACGTTACAATTAACTATCAGTTTCGCGTCGGATTCGAAAATCTACGCTCACATAAGACTGACCACATGGAGCCCGAGGCAGCAATATCCCCTTGGAGACAAGTCGGCTAAAGGTCGATGTATTGAATCTCGACTCAATTTGAAAGTTCCATCGTCATTAGGTGGCAATGAACGTTACAATTAACAATCAGTTTTTCGTCGGATTCGATAATCTAAACACTCAGGAGAACGACCATAAGGTGCCCGAGGCAGCAATTGTCCCTTGGAGACAAGTCGGCTGGAGGACGATGTATTGAATCTCGACGCAATTTGAGAGTTCCATCGTCATTAGGAGGCCCTGAACGTTACAATTAACTATCATTTTTGCGTCGGATTCGAAAATCTAGACTTACAAGAGAACGACCATAAGGTGCCCGAGGCAGCATTAGACCCATGGAGACAAGTCGGCTGGAGGACGATGTATTGAATCTCGACGAAATTTGAGTGTCCCATCGTCATTAGGAGGCCCTAAACGTTACCATTAACTATCATTCTTGCGTCGGATTCGATAATCTAAACGCACAGGAGAACGACCATAAGGTGCCCGAAGCAGCAACAGACCCTTGGAGACAAGTCGGCTGGAGGCCGATGTATTGAATCTCGACGCAATTTGAGTGTTCCATCGTCATTACAAGGCCCTGAACGTTTTAATTAACTATCAGTTTCGCGTCGGATTCGAAAATCAAGACTCACAGGAGAACGACCATTAGGTGCCCGAGGCAGCAATAGACCCTTGGAGACAAGTCGGCTGGAGGACGATGTGTTGAATCTCGACGCAATTTGAGTGTTCCATCGTCTTTAGGAGTCCTGAACGTTACAATTAACTATCATTTTTGCGTCGGATTCGAATATCTAGACTTACAAGAGAACGACCATAAGGTGCCCGAGGCAGCATTAGACCCTTGGAGACAAGTTGGTTGGAGGCCGATGTATTGAATCTCGACGCAATTTGAGTGTTCCATCGTCATTTGGAGGCCCTAAACGTTACAATTAACTATCATTTTTGCATCGGATTCGAAAATCTAGAATCACAGGAGAAGGACCATGTGGTCCCGGAGGCAGCAATAGACCCTTGGAGACAAGTCGGCTGGAGGAAGATGTATTGAATCTCGACGCAATTTGAGTGTTCCATCGTCATTACAAGGCCCTGAACGTTACAATTAACTATCAGTTTCGCGTCGGATTCGAAAATCAAGACTCACAGGAGAACGACCATAAGGTGCCCGAGGCAGCAACAGACCCTTGGAGACAAGTCGGCTGGAGGCCGATGTATTGAATCTCGACGCAATTTGAGTGTTCCATCGTCATTACAAGGCCCTGAACGTTACAATTAACTATCAGTTTCGCGTCGGATTCGAAAATCAAGACTCACAGGAGAACGACCATTAGGTGCCCGAGGCAGAAATAGCCCCTTGGAGACAAGTCGGCTGGAGGACGATGTATTGAATCTCGACGCAATTTGAGTGTTCCATCGTCATTACGAGGCCCTGAACGTTACAATTAACTATCAGTTTCGCGTCGGATTCGAAAATCTACGCTCACATAAGACGGACCACATGGAGCCCGAGGCAGCAATATCCCCTTGGAGACAAATCGGCTAAAGGTCGATGTATTGAATCTCGACTCAATTTGAGTGTTCTATCGTCATTAGGTGGCCCTGAACGTTACAATTAACAATCAGTTTTGCGTCGGGTTCGAAAATCTAGAATCACAGGAGAACGACCATAAAGTGCCCGAGGCAGCAATAGTCCCTAGGAGACAAGTCGGCTGGAGGACGTTGTATTGAATCTCGACGCAATTTGAGTGTTCCATCGGCATTAGGAGGCCCTGAACCTTACAATTAACTATCAGTTTCGCGTCGGATTCGAAAATCTAGACTCACAGGAGAACGACCATAAGGTGCCCGAGGCAGCAATAGACCCTTGGAGACAAGTCGGCTGGAGGACGATGTATTGAATCTCGACGCAATTTGAGTGTTCCATCGTCTTTAGGAGTCCCTGAACGTTACAATTAACTATCATTTTTGCGTCGGATTCGAAAATCTAGACTTACAAGAGAACGACCACAAGGTGCCCGAGGCAGCATTAGACCCTTGGAGACAAGTCGGCTGGAGGCCGATGTATTGAATCTCGACGCAATTTGAGTGTTCCATCGTCAATTGGAGGCCCTAAACGTTACAATTAACTATCATTTTTGCGTCGGATTCGAAAATCTAGAATCACAGGAGAAGGACCATGTGGTCCCCGAGGCAGCAATAGACCCTTGGAGACAAGTCGGCAGGAGGAAGATGTATTGAATCTCGACGCAATTTGAGTGTTCCATCGTCATTACAAGGCCCTGAACGTTACAATTTACTATCATTTTTGCGTCGGATTCGAAAATCTAGACTCACAGGAGAACGACCATAAGGTGCCCGAGGCAGCAATAGACCCTTGGAGACAAGTCGGCTGGAGGCCGATGTATTGAATCTCGACGCAATTTGAGTGTTCCATCGTCATTACGAGGCCCTGAACGTTACAATTAACTATCAGTTTCGCGTCGGATTCGAAAATCTACGCTCACATAAGACGGACCACATGGAGCCCGAGGCAGCAATATCCCCTTGGAGACAAGTCGGCTAAAGGTCGATGTATTGAATCTCGACTCAATTTGAAAGTTCCATCGTCATTAGGTGGCAATGAACGTTACAATTAACAATCAGTTTTGCGTCGGGTTCGAAAATCTAGACTCACAGCAGAACGATCACAAGGTGCCCGTGGCAGCAATTGACCCTTGGAGACAAGTCGGTTGGAGGACGATGTATTGGATCGCGACGCAAAATGAGTGTTCCATCGTCATTAGGAGGCCCTGAATGTTACAATTAACTATCAGTTTTCCGTCGGATTCGATAATCTAAACACTCAGGAGAACGACCATAAGGTGCCCGAGGCAGCAATTGACCCTTGGAGACAAGTCGGCTGGAGGACGATGTATTGAATCTCGACGCAATTTGAGAGTTCCATCGTCATTAGGAGGCCCTGAACGTTACAATTAACTATCATTTTTGCGTCGGATTCGAAAATCTAGACTTACAAGAGAACGACCATAAGGTGCCCGAGGCAGCATTAGACCCTTGGAGACAAGTCGGCTGGAGGACGATGTATTGAATCTCGACGAAATTTGAGTGTCCCATCGTCATTAGGAGGCCCTAAATGTTACCATTAACTATCATTCTTGCGTCGGATTCGATAATCTAAACTCACAGGAGAACGACCATAAGGTGCCCGAGGCAGCAACAGACCCTTGGAGACAAGTCGGCTGGAGGCCGATGTATTGAATCTCGACGCAATTTGAGTGTTCCATCGTCATTACAAGGCCCTGAACGTTACAATTAACTATCAGTTTCGCGTCGGATTCGAAAATCAAGACTCACAGGAGAACGACCATTAGGTGCCCGAGGCAGCAATAGACCCATGGAGACAAGTCGGCTGGAGGACGATGTGTTGAATCTCGACGCAATTTGAGTGTTCCATCGTCTTTAGGAGTCCTGAACGTTACAATTAACTATCATTTTTGCGTCGGATTCGAATATCTAGACTTACAAGAGAACGACCATAAGGTGCCCGAGGCAGCATTAGACCCTTGGAGACAAGTCGGCTGGAGGCCGATGTATTGAATCTCGACGCAATTTGAGTGTTCCATCGTCATTTGGAGGCCCTAAACGTTACAATTAACTATCATTTTTGCATCGGATTCGAAAATCTAGAATCACAGGAGAAGGACCATGTGGTCCCGGAGGCAGCAATAGACCCTTGGAGACAATTCGGCTGGAGGAAGATGTATTGAATCTCGACGCAATTTGAGTGTTCCATCGTCATTACAAGGCCCTGAACGTTACAATTAACTATCATTTTTGCGTCGGATTCGAAAATCTAGACTCACAGGAGAACGACCATAAGTTGCCCGAGGCAGCAATAGACCCTTGGAGAAAAGTCGCCTGGAGGCCGATGTATTGAATCTCGACGCAATTTGAGTGTTCCATCGGCATTAGGAGGCCCTAAACGTTACCATTAACTATCATTCTTGCGTCGGATTCGATAATCTAAACTCACAGGAGAACGACCATAAGGTGCCCGAGGCAGCAACAGACCCTTGGAGACAAGTCGGCTGGAGGCCGATGTATTGAATCTCGACGCAATTTGAGTGTTCCATCGTCATTACAAGGCCCTGAACGTTACAATTAACTATCAGTTTCGCGTCGGATTCGAAAATCAAGACTCACAGGAGAATGACCATTAGGTGCCCGAGGCAGCAACAGACCCTTGGAGACAAGTCGGCTGGAGGACGATGTGTTGAATCTCGACGCAATTTGAGTGTTCCATCGTCTTTAGGAGTCCTGAACGTTACAATTAACTATCATTTTTGCGTCGGATTCGAATATCTAGACTTACAAGAGAACGACCATAAGGTGCGAGAGGCAGCATTAGACCCTTGGAGACAAGTCGGCTCGAGGCCGATGTATTGAATCTCGACGCAATTTGAGTGTTCCATCGTCATTTGGAGGCCCTAAACGTTACAATTAACTATCATTTTTGCGTCGGATTCGAAAATCTAGACTCACAGGAGAAGGATCATATTGTGCCCGAGACAGCAATATCCCCTTGGAGACAAGTCGGCTGGAGGACGATGTATTGAATCTCGACGCAATTTGAGTGTCCCATCGTCATTAGGAGGCTCTAAACATTACAATTAACTATCATTTTTGCGTCGGATTCGATAATCTGAACTCACAGGAGAACGACCATAAGGTGCCCGAGGCAGCAACAGACCCTTGGAGACAAGTCGGCTGGAGGTCGATGTATTGAATCTCGACGCAATTTGAGTGTTCCATCGTCATTACGAGGCCCTGAACGTTACAATTAACTATCAGTTTCGCGTCGGATTCGAAAATCTACGCTCACATAAGACGGACCACATGGAGCCCGAGGCAGCAATATCCCCTTGGAGACAAGTCGGCTAAAGGTCGATGTATTGAATCTCGACTCAATTTGAGTGTTCTATCGTCATTAGGTGGCCCTGAACGTTACAATTAACAATCAGTTTTGCGTCGGGTTCGAAAATCTAGAATCACAGGAGAACGACCATAAAGTGCCCGAGGCAGCAATAGTCCCTAGGAGACAAGTCGGCTGGAGGACGTTGTATTGAATCTCGACGCAATTTGAGTGTTCCATCGGCATTAGGAGGCCCTGAACCTTACAATTAACTATCAGTTTCGCGTCGGATTCGAAAATCTAGACTCACAGGAGAACGACCATAAGGTGCCCGAGGCAGCAATAGACCCTTGGAGACAAGTCGGCTGGAGGACGATGTATTGAATCTCGACGCAATTTGAGTGTTCCATCGTCTTTAGGAGTCCCTGAACGTTACAATTAACTATCATTTTTGCGTCGGATTCGAAAATCTAGACTTACAAGAGAACGATCACAAGGTGCCCGAGGCAGCATTAGACCCTTGGAGACAAGTCGGCTGGAGGCCGATGTATTGAATCTCGACGCAATTTGAGTGTTCCATCGTCAATTGGAGGCCCTAAACGTTACAATTAACTATCATTTTTGCGTCGGATTCGAAAATCTAGACTCACAGGAGAAGGATCATATTGTGCCCGAGACAGCAATATCCCCTTGGAGACAAGTCGGCTGGAGGACGATGTATTGAATCTCGACGCAATTTGAGTGTCCCATCGTCATTAGGAGGCTCTAAACATTACAATTAACTATCATTTTTGCGTCGGATTCGATAATCTGAACTCACAGGAGAACGACCATAAGGTGCCCGAGGCAGCAACAGACCCTTGGAGACAAGTCGGCTGGAGGTCGATGTATTGAATCTCGACGCAATTTGAGTGTTCCATCGTCATTACGAGGCCCTGAACGTTACAATTAACTATCAGTTTCGCGTCGGATTCGAAAATCTACGCTCACATAAGACGGACCACATGGAGCCCGAGGCAGCAATATCCCCTTGGAGACAAGTCGGCTAAAGGTCGATGTATTGAATCTCGACTCAATTTGAGTGTTCTATCGTCATTAGGTGGCCCTGAACGTTACAATTAACAATCAGTTTTGCGTCGGGTTCGAAAATCTAGAATCACAGGAGAACGACCATAAAGTGCCCGAGGCAGCAATAGTCCCTAGGAGACAAGTCGGCTGGAGGACGTTGTATTGAATCTCGACGCAATTTGAGTGTTCCATCGGCATTAGGAGGCCCTGAACCTTACAATTAACTATCAGTTTCGCGTCGGATTCGAAAATCTAGACTCACAGGAGAACGACCATAAGGTGCCCGAGGCAGCAATAGACCCTTGGAGACAAGTCGGCTGGAGGACGATGTATTGAATCTCGACGCAATTTGAGTGTTCCATCGTCTTTAGGAGTCCCTGAACGTTACAATTAACTATCATTTTTGCGTCGGATTCGAAAATCTAGACTTACAAGAGAACGATCACAAGGTGCCCGAGGCAGCATTAGACCCTTGGATACAAGTCGGCTGGAGGCCGATGTATTGAATCTCGACGCAATTTGAGTGTTCCATCGTCAATTGGAGGCCCTAAACGTTACAATTAACTATCATTTTTGCGTCGGATTCGAAAATCTAGAATCACAGGAGAAGGACCATGTGGTCCCCGAGGCAGCAATAGACCCTTGGAGACAAGTCGGCAGGAGGAAGATGTATTGAATCTCGACGCAATTTGAGTGTTCCATCGTCATTAGGAGGCCCTAAACGTTACCATTAACTATCATTCTTGCGTCGGATTCGATAATCTAAACTCACAGGAGAACGACCATAAGGTGCCCGAGGCAGCAACAGACCCTTGGAGACAAGCCGGCTGGAGGCCGATGTATTGAATCTCGACGCAATTTGAGTGTTCCATCGTCATTACAAGGCCCTGAACGTTACAATTAACTATCAGTTTCGCGTCGGATTCGAAAATCAAGACTCACAGGAGAACGACCATTAGGTGCCCGAGGCAGCAATAGACCCTTGGAGACAAGTCGGCTGGAGGACGATGTGTTGAATCTCGACGCAATTTGAGTGTTCCATCGTCTTTAGGAGTCCTGAACGTTACAATTAACTATCATTTTTGCGTCGGATTCGAATATCTAGACTTACAAGAGAACGACCATAAGGTGCCCGAGGCAGCATTAGACCCTTGGAGACAAGTCGGCTGGAGGCCGATGTATTGAATCTCGACGCAATTTGAGTGTTCCATCGTCATTTGGAGGCCCTAAACGTTACAATTAACTATCATTTTTGCATCGGATTCGAAAATCTAGAATCACAGGAGAAGGACCATGTGGTCCCGGAGGCAGCAATAGACCCTTGGAGACAATTCGGCTGGAGGAAGATGTATTGAATCTCGACGCAATTTGAGTGTTCCATCGTCATTACAAGGCCCTGAACGTTACAATTAACTATCATTTTTGCGTCGGATTCGAAAATCTAGACTCACAGGAGAACGACCATAAGGTGCCCGAGGCAGCAATAGACCCTTGGAGAAAAGTCGCCTGGAGGCCGATGTATTGAATCTCGACGCAATTTGAGTGTTCCATCGTCATTTGGAGGCCCTAAACGTTACAATTAACTATCATTTTTGCGTCGGATTCGAAAATCTAGACTCACAGGAGAAGGATCATATTGTGCCCGAGACAGCAATATCCAGTTGGAGACAAGTCGGCTGGAGGACGATGTATTGAATCTCGACGCAATTTGAGTGGCCCATCGTCATTAGGAGGCTCTAAACATTACAATTAACTATCATTTTTGCGTCGGATTCGATAATCTGAACTCACAGGAGAACGACCATAAGGTGCCCGAGGCAGCAACAGACCCTTGGAGACAAGTCGGCTGGAGGTCGATGTATTGAATCTCGACGCAATTTGAGTGTTCCATCGTCATTACGAGGCCCTGAACGTTACAATTAACTATCAGTTTCGCGTCGGATTCGAAAATCTACGCTCACATAAGACGGACCACATGGAGCCCGAGGCAGCAATATCCCCTTGGAGACAAGTCGGCTAAAGGTCGATGTATTGAATCTCGACTCAATTTGAGTGTTCTATCGTCATTAGGTGGCCCTGAACGTTACAATTAACAATCAGTTTTGCGTCGGGTTCGAAAATCTAGAATCACAGGAGAACGACCATAAAGTGCCCGAGGCAGCAATAGTCCCTAGGAGACAAGTCGGCTGGAGGACGTTGTATTGAATCTCGACGCAATTTGAGTGTTCCATCGGCATTAGGAGGCCCTGAACCTTACAATTAACTATCAGTTTCGCGTCGGATTCGAAAATCTAGACTCACAGGAGAACGACCATAAGGTGCCCGAGGCAGCAATAGACCCTTGGAGACAAGTCGGCTGGAGGACGATGTATTGAATCTCGTCGCAATTTGAGTGTTCCATCGTCTTTAGGAGTCCCTGAACGTTACAATTAACTATCATTTTTGCGTCGGATTCGAAAATCTAGACTTACAAGAGAACGACCACAAGGTGCCCGAGGCAGCATTAGACCCTTGGAGACAAGTCGGCTGGAGGCCGATGTATTGAATCTCGACGCAATTTGAGTGTTCCATCGTCAATTGGAGGCCCTAAACGTTACAATTAACTATCATTTTTGCGTCGGATTCGAAAATCTAGAATCACAGGAGAAGGACCATGTGGTCCCCGAGGCAGCAATAGACCCTTGGAGACAAGTCGGCAGGAGGAAGATGTATTGAATCTCGACGCAATTTGAGTGTTCCATCGTCATTACAAGGCCCTGAACGTTACAATCTACTATCATTTTTGCGTCGGATTCGAAAATCTAGACTCACAGGAGAACGACCATAAGGTGCCCGAGGCAGCAATAGACCCTTGGAGACAAGTCGGCTGGACGCCGATGTATTGAATCTCGACGCAATTTGAGTGTTCCATCGTCATTACGAGGCCCTGAACGTTACAATTAACTATCAGTTTCGCGTCGGATTCGAAAATCTACGCTCACATAAGACGGACCACATGGAGCCCGAGGCAGCAATATCCCCTTGGAGACAAGTCGGCTAAAGGTCGATGTATTGCATCTCGACTCAATTTGAAAGTTCCATCGTCATTAGGTGGCAATGAACGTTACAATTAACAATCAGTTTTGCGTCGGGTTCGAAAATCTAGACTCACAGCAGAACGATCACAAGGTGCCCGTGGCAGCAATTGACCCTTGGAGACAAGTCGGTTGGAGGACGATGTATTGGATCGCGACGCAAAATGAGTGTTCCATCGTCATTAGGAGGCCCTGAATGTTACAATTAACTATCAGTTTTTCGTCGGATTCGATAATCTAAACACTCAGGAGAACGACCATAAGGGGCCCGAGGCATCAATTGACCCTTGGAGACAAGTCGGCTGGAGGACGATGTATTGAATCTCGACGCAATTTGAGAGTTCCATCGTCATTAGGAGGCCCTGAACGTTACAATTAACTATCATTTTTGCGTCGGATTCGAAAATCTAGACTTACAAGAGAACGACCATAAGGTGCCCGAGGCAGCATTAGACCCTTTTAGACAAGTCGGCTGGAGGACGATGTATTGAATCTCGACGAAATTTGAGTGTCCCATCGTCATTAGGAGGCCCTAAACGTTACCATTAACTATCATTCTTGCGTCGGATTCGATAATCTAAACTCACAGGAGAACGACCATAAGGTGCCCGAGGCAGCAACAGACCCTTGGAGACAAGTCGGCTGGAGGCCGATGTATTGAATCTCGACGCAATTTGAGTGTTCCATCGTCATTACAAGGCCCTGAACGTTACAATTAACTATCAGTTTCGCGTCGGATTCGAAAATCAAGACTCACAGGAGAACGACCATTAGGTGCCCGAGGCAGCAATAGACCCTTGGAGACAAGTCGGCTGGAGGACGATGTGTTGAATCTCGACGCAATTTGAGTGTTCCATCGTCTTTAGGAGTCCTGAACGTTACAATTAACTATCATTTTTGCATCGGATTCGAAAATCTAGAATCACAGGAGAAGGACCATGTTGTCCCGGAGGCAGCAATAGACCCTTGGAGACAAGTCGGCTGGAGGAAGATGTATTGAATCTCGACGCAATTTGAGTGTTCCATCGTCATTACAAGGCCCTGAACGTTACAATTAACTATCATTTTTGCGTCGGATTCGAAAATCTAGACTCACAGGAGAACGACCATAAGGTGCCCGAGGCAGCAATAGACCCTTGGAGAAAAGTCGCCTGGAGGCCGATGTATTGAATCTCGACGCAATTTGAGTGTTCCATCGGCATTAGGAGGCCCTGAACGTTACAATTAACTATCATTTTTGCGTCGGATTCGAAAATCTAGACTCACAGGAGAACGACCATAAGGTGCCCGAGGCAGCAATAGACCCTTGGAGACAAGTCGGCTGGAAACCGATGTATTGATTCTTGACGCAATTTGAGTGTTCCATCGTCACTAGGAGGCCCTGTACGTTACAATTCACTATCATTTTTTCGTCGGATTCGAAAATCTAGACATACAAGATTCAGCATTAGACCCTTGGAGACAAGTCGGCTGGAGGCCGATGTATTGAATCTCGACGCAATTTGAGTGTTCCATCGGCGTTAGGAGGCCCTGAACGTTACAGTTAACTATCATTTTAGCGTCGGATTCGAAAATCTACTAACAGGAGAAGGATGATATGGTGCACGAGACTGCAATATCCCCTTGGATACAAGTCGGCTGGAGGCCGCTGTATTGAATCTCGACGCAATTTGAGTGTTCCATCGTCATTAGGAGGCCCTAAACCTTACAATTAACTATCAGTTTCGCGTCGGATTCGAAAATCTACTCACAGGAGAAGTTCATACTGTGCTCGAGACAGCAATATACCCCTTGGAGACAAATCGACTGGAGGCCGATGTATTGAATATCGACGCAATTTGAGTGTTCCATCGTCATTAGGTCGCCCTGAACGTTACAATTAACTATCATTTTTGCGTCGGATTCGATAATCTAAACTCACAGGAGAACGACCATAAGGTGCCCGAGGCAGCATTAGACCCTTGGAGACAAGTCGGCTGGAGGCCGATGTATTGAATCTCGACGCAATTTGAGTGTTCCATCGTCATTACAAGGCCCTGAACGTTACAATTAACTATCATTTTTGTGTCGGATTCGAAATCTAGACTCACAGGAGAACGACCATAAGGTGCCCGTGGCAGAAACAGACCCTTGGAGACAAGTTGGCTGGAGGACGATTATTGAATCTCGACGCAATGTGAGTGTTCCATCATCATTAAAAGGCCCTGAACGTTACAATTAACTATCTTTTATGCGTCGGGATTCGAAAATCTAGACTCACAGGAGAACGACCATAAGGTGCCCGAGGCAGCAATAGACCCTTGGAGACAAGTCGGCTGGAAACCGATGTATTGATTCTTGACGCAATTTGAGTGTTCCATCGTCATTAGGAGGCTCTGAACGTTACAATTAACTATGAGTTTTGCGTCGGATTCGAAAATCTAGACTCACAGGAGAACGACCATAAAGTGCCCGAGGCAGCAATAGACCCTTGGAGACAAGTCGGCTGGAGGCCGATGTATTGAATCTCGACGCAATTTGAGTGTTCCATCGTCATTAGGAGGCCCTAAACATTACAATTAACTATCATTTTTGCGTCGGATTCGAAAATCTAGACTCACAGGAGAACGACCATAAGGTGCCCGAGGCAGCAATAGACCCTTGGAGACAAGTCGGCTGGAGGACGATGTATTGAATCTCGACGCAATTTTAGTGTTCCATCGGCATTAGGAGGCCCTGAACCTTACAATTAACTATCAGTTTCGCGTCGGATTCGAAAATCTAGACTCACAGGAGAACGACCATATGGTGCCCGAGGCAGCAATAGACCCTTGGAGACAAGTCGGCTGGAGGACGATGTGTTGAATCTCGACGCAATTTGAGTTTTCCATCGTCTTTAGGAGTCTTGAACGTTACAATTAACTATCATTTTTGCGTCGGATTCGAATATCTAGACTTACAAGAGAACGACCATAAGGTGCCCGAGGCAGCATTAGACCCTTGGAGACAAGTCGGCTGGAGGCCGATGTAAAGAATCTCGACGCAATTTGAGTGTTCCATCGTCATTACAAGGCCCTGAACGTTACAATTAACTATCATTTCTGCGTCGGTTTCGAAAATCTAGACTCACAGAAGTACGACCATAAGGTGCCCGAGGCAGCAATAGACCCTTGGAGACAAGTCGGCTGGAGGCCGATGTATTGAATCTCGACGCAATTTGAGTGTTCCATCGGCATTAGGAGGCCCTGAACGTTACAATTAACTATCATTTTTGCGTCGGACTCGAAAATCTAGACTCACAGGAGAACGACCATAAGGTGCCCGAGGCAGCAATAGACCCTTGGAGACCAGTCGGCCTGGAAACCGATGTATTGATTCTTGACGCAATTTGAGTGTTTCCACCGTCATTATTAGGCCCTGTACGTTACAATTCACTATCATTTTTGCGTCGGATTCGAAAATCTAGACTTACAAGAGAACGACCATAAGGTGCCCGAGGCAGCATTAGACCCTTGGAGTTAAGTCGGCTGGAGGACGATGTATTGAATCTCGACGCAATTTGAGTGTCCCATCGTCATTAGGAGGCCCTAAAAGTTACAATTAACTATCATTTTTGCGTCGGATTCGATAATCTAAACTCACAGGAGAACGACCATATGGTGCCCGAGGCAGCAACAGACCCTTGGAGACAAGTCGGCTGGAGGCCGATGTATTGAATCTCGACGCAATTTGAGTGTTCCATCGGCATTAGGAGGCCCTAAACGTTACAGTTAACTATCATTTTAGCGTCGGATTCGAAAATCTACTAACAGGAAAAGGATCATATGGTGCACGAGACTGCAATATCCCCTTGGATACAAGTCGGCTGGAGGCCGATGTATTGAATCTCGACGCAATTTGAGTGTTCCATCGTCATTAGGTCGCCCTGAACGTTACAATTAACTATCATTTTTGCGTCGGATTCGATAATCTAAACTCACAGGAGAACGACCATAAGGTGCCCGAGGCAGCATTAGACCCTTGGAGACAAGTCGGCTGGAGGCCGATGTATTGAATCTCGACGCAATTTGAGTGTTCCATCGTCATTACAAGGCCCTGAACGTTACAATTAACTATCATTTTTGCGTCGGATTCGAAAATCTAGACTCTCAGGAGAACGACCATAAGGTGCCCGTGGCAGAAACAGACCCTTGGAGACAAGTCGGCTGGAGGACGATGTATTGAATCTCGACGCAATGTGAGTGTTCCATCATCATTACGAGGCCCTGAACGTTACAATTAACTATCATTTATGCGTCGGATTCGAAAATCTAGACTCACAGGAGAACGACCATAAGGTGCCCGAGGCAGCAATAGACATTTGGAGACAAGTCGGCTGGAAACCGATGTATTGATTCTTGACGCAATTTGAGTCTTCCATCGTCATTAGGAGGCTCTGAACGTTACAATTAACTATGAGTTTTGCGTCGGATTCGAAAATCTAGACTCACAGGAGAACGACCATAAGGTGCCCGAGGCAGCAATAGACCCTTGGAGACAAGTCGGCTGGAGGCCGATGTATTGAATTTCGAAGCAATTTGAGTGTTCCATCGTCATTAGGAGGCCCTAAACGTTACAATTAACTATCATTTTGCGTCGGATTCGAAAATCTAGACTCACAGGAGAACGACCATAAGGTGCCCGAGGCAGCAATAGACCCTTGGAGACAAGTCGGCTGGAGGACGATGTATTGAATGTCGACGCAATTTGAGTGTTCCATCGGCATTAGGAGGCCCTGAACCTTACAATTAACTATCAGTTTCGCGTCGGATTCGAAAATCTAGACTCACAGGAGAACGACCATGAGGTGCCCGAGGCAGCAATAGACCCTTGGAGATTAGTCGGCTGGAGGACGATGTGTTGAATCTCGACGCAATTTGAGTGTTCCATCGTCTTTAGGAGTCCTGATCGTTACAATTAACTATCATTTTTGCGTCGGATTCGAATATCTAGACTTACAAGAGAACGACCATAAGGTGCCCGAGGCAGCATTAGACCCTTGGAGACAAGTCGGCTGGAGGCCGATGTATTGAATCTCGACGCAATTTGAGTGTTCCATCGTCATTTGGAGGCCCTAAACGTTACAATTAACTATCATTTTTGCGTCGGATTCGATAATCTAAACTCACAGGAGAACGACCATATGGTGCCCGAGGCAGCAACAGACCCTTGGAGACAAGTCGGCTGGAGGCCGATGTATTGAATCTCGACGCAATTTGAGTGTTCCATCGGCATTAGGAGGCCCTGAACGTTACAGTTAACTATCATTTTAGCGTCGGATTCGAAAATCTACTAACAGGAGAAGGATCATATGGTGCACGAGACTGCAATATCCCCTTGGATACAAGTCGGCTGGAGGCCGATGTATTGAATCTCGACTCAATTTGAGTGTTCCATCGTCATTAGGTCGCCCTGAACGTTACAATTAACTATCATTTTTGCGTCGGATTCGATAATCTAAACTCACAGGAGAACGACCACAAGGTGCCCGAGGCAGCATTAGACCCTTGGAGACAAGTCGGCTGGAGGCCGATGTATTGAATCTCGACGCAATTTGAGAGTTCCATCGTCATTACAAGGCCCTGAACGTTACAATTAACTATCATTTTTGCGTCGGATTCGAAAATCTAGACTCACAGGAGAACGACCATATGGTGCCCGTGGCAGAAACAGACCCTTAGAGACAAGTCGGCTGGAGGACGATGTATTGAATCACGACGCAATGTGAGTGTTCCATCATCATTACGAGGCCCTGAACGTTACAATTAACTATCATATATGTGTCGGATTCGAAAATCTAGACTCACAGGAGAACGACCATAAGGTGCCCGAGGCAGCAATAGACATTTGGAGACAAGTCGGCTGGAAACCGATGTATTGATTCTTGACGCAATTTGAGTCTTCCATCGTCATTAGGAGGCTCTGAACGTTACAATTAACTATGAGTTTTGCGTCGGATTCGAAAATCTAGACTCACAGGAAAACGACCATAAGGTGCCCGAGGCAGCAATAGACCCTTGGAGACAAGTCGGCTGGAGGCCGATGTATTGAATTTCGAAGCAATTTGAGTGTTCCATCGTCATTAGGAGGCCCTAAACGTTACAATTAACTATCATTTTTGCGTCGGATTCGAAAATCTAGACTCACAGGAGAACGACCATAAGGTGCCCGAGGCAGCAATAGACCCTTGGAGACAAGTCGGCTGGAGGACGATGTATTGAATGTCGACGCAATTTGAGTGTTCCATCGGCATTAGGAGGCCCTGAATCTTACAATTAACTATCACTTTCGCGTCGGATTCGAAAATCTAGACTCACAGGAGAACGACCATGAGGTGCCCGAGGCAGCAATAGACCCTTGGAGATTAGTCGGCTGGAGGACGATGTGTTGAATCTCGACGCAATTTGAGTGTTCCACCGTCTTTAGGAGTCCTGAACGTTACAATTAACTATCATTTTTGCGTCGGATTCGAATATCTAGACTTACAAGAGAACGACCATAAGGTGCCCGAGGCAGCATTAGACCCTTGGAGACAAGTCGGCTGGAGGCCGATGTATTGAATCTCGACGCAATTTGAGTGTTCCATCGTCATTTGGAGGCCCTAAACGTTACAATTAACTATCCTTTTTCCGTCGGATTCGAAAAATCTAGAATCACAGGAGAAGGACCATGTGGTCCCCGAGGCAGCAATAGACCCTTGGAGACAAGTCGGCTGAGGAAGATGTATTGAATCTCGACGCAATTTGAGTGTTCCATCGTCATTACAAGGCCCTGAACGTTACAATTAACTATCATTTTTGCGTCGGATTCGAAAATCTATTCTCACAGGAGAACGACCATAAGGTGCCCGAGGCAGCAATAGACCCCTGGAGACAAGTCGGCTGGAAACCGATGTATTGATTCTTGACGCAATTTGAGTGTTCCATCGTCATTAGGAGGCCCTGTACGTTACAATTCACTATCATTTTTGCGTCGGATTCGAAAATCTAGACTTACAAGAGAACGACCATAAGGTGTCCGAGGCAGCATTAGACCCTTGGAGACAAGTCGGCTGGAGGACGATGTATTGAATCTCGACGCAATTTGAGTGTCCCATCGTCATTAGAAGGCCGTAAACGTTACAATTAACTATCATTTCTGCGTCGGATTCGATAATCTAAACTCACAGGAGAACGACCATAAGGTGCCCGAGGCAGCAACAGACCCTTGGAGACAAGTCGGCTGGAGGCCGATGTATTGATTCTCGACGCAATTTGAGTGTTCCATCGTCATTAGGAGGCCCTAAACGTTACAATTAACTATCATTTTTGCGTCGGATTCGATAATCTAAACTCACAGGAGAACGACCATAAGGTGCCCGAGACAGCAATATCCCCTTGGAGACAAGTCCGCTGGAGGCCGATGTATTGAATCTCGACGCAATTTAAGTGTTTCATCGTCATTAGAAGGCCCTGAACGTCACAAATAACTATGAGTTTTGCGTCGGATTCGAAAATCTAGACTCACAGGAGAACGACCATAAGGTGCCCGAGGCAGCAACAGACCCTTGCAGACAAGTCGGCTGGAGGCCGATGTATTGAATCTCGACGCAATTTGAGTGTTCCATCGTCATTACAAGGCCCTGAACGTTACAATTAACTATCATTTTTGCGTCGGATTCGAAAATCTAGACTCACAGGAGAACGACCATAAGGTGCCCGAGGCGGCAATAGACCCTTGGAGACAAGTCGGCTGGAGGCCGATGTATTAAATCTCGACGCAATTTGAGTGTTCCATCGTCATTAGGAGGCCCTGAACGTTACAGTTAACTATCATTTTAGCGTCGGATTCGAAAATCTAGACTCACAGCAGACGGACCATTTGGTGCCCGAGGCAGCAAATCCCCTTGGAGACAAATCGGCTGGAGGACGATGTATTGAATCTCGACGCAATTTGAGTCTTCTATCGTCATTAGGAGGCCCTGAACGTTACTATTCACTATCATTTTTGCGTCGGATTCGAAAATCTAGACTCACAGGAGAAGGATCAAATGGTGCCCGAGACAGCAGTATCCCCTTGGAGACAAGTCGGCTGGAGGTCGATGTATTGAATCTCGACGCAATTTGAGAGTTCTATCGTCATCAGGAGGCGCTGAACGTCACTATTCACTATCATTTTTGCGTCGGATTCGAAAATCTAGACTCACAGGTGAAGGATCATATGGTGCCCGAGACAGCAATATCCCCTTGGAGACAAGTCCGCTGGAGGCCGATGTATTGAATCACGACGCAATTTGAGTGTTTTATCGGCATTAGGAGTCCCTGAACGTTACAGTTAACTATCATTTTACCGTCGGATTCGAAAATCTAGACTCACAGCAGACCGACCATTTGGTGCCCGAGGCAGCAATATCCCCTTGGAGACAAGTCGGCTGGAGGACGATGTATTGAATCTCGGCGCAATTTGAGTGTTCCATCGTCATTACAAGGCCCTGAACGTTACAATTAACTATCATTTATGCGTCGGATTCGAAAATCTAGACTCTCAGGAGAACGACCATAAGGTGCCCGTGGCAGAAACAGACCCTTGGAGACAAGTCGGCTGGAGGACGATGTATTGAATCTCGACGCAATGTGAGTGTTCCATCATCATTACGAGGCCCTGAACGTTACAATTAACTATCATTTATGCGTCGGATTCGAAAATCTAGACTCACAGGAGAACGACCATAAGGTGCCCGAGGCAGCAATAGACATTTGGAGACAAGTCGGCTGGAAACCGATGTATTGATTCTTGACGCAATTTGAGTCTTCCATCGTCATTAGGAGGCTCTGAACGTTACAATTAACTATGAGTTTTTGCGTCGGATTCGAAAATCTAGACTCACAGGAAAACGACCATAAGGTGCCCGAGGCAGCAATAAGACCCTTGGAGACAAGTCGGCTGGAGGCCGATGTATTGAATTTCGAAGCAATTTGAGTGTTCCATCGTCATTAGGAGGCCCTAAACGTTACAATTAACTATCATTTTTGCGTCGGATTCGAAAATCTAGACTCACAGGAGAACGACCATAAGGTGCCCGAGGCAGCAATAGACCCTTGGAGACAAGTCGGCTGGAGGACGATGTATTGAATGTCGACGCAATTTGAGTGTTCCATCGGCATTAGGAGGCCCTGAACCTTACAATTAACTATCAGTTTCGCGTCGGATTCGAAAATCTAGACTCACAGGAGAACGACCATGAGGTGCCCGAGGCAGCAATAGACCCTTGGAGATTAGTCGGCTGGAGGACGATGTGTTGAATCTCGACGCAATTTGAGTGTTCCATCGTCTTTAGGAGTCCTGATCGTTACAATTAACTATCATTTTTGCGTCGGATTCGAATATCTAGACTTACAAGAGAACGACCATAAGGTGCCAGAGGCAGCATTAGACCCTTGGAGACAAGTCGGCTGGAGGCCGATGTATTGAATCTCGACGCAATTTGAGTGTTCCATCGTCATTTGGAGGCCCTAAACGTTACAATTAACTATCATTTTTGCGTCGGATTCGATAATCTAAACTCACAGGAGAACGACCATATGGTGCCCGAGGCAGCAACAGACCCTTGGAGACAAGTCGGCTGGAGGCCGATGTATTGAATCTCGACGCAATTTGAGTGTTCCATCGGCATTAGGAGGCCCTGAACGTTACAGTTAACTATCATTTTAGCGTCGGATTCGAAAATCTACTAACAGGAGAAGGATCATATGGTGCACGAGACTGCAATATCCCCTTGGATACAAGTCGGCTGGAGGCCGATGTATTGAATCTCGACGCAATTTGAGTGTTCCATCGTCAATAGGTCGCCCTGAACGTTACAATTAACTATCATTTTTGCGTCGGATTCGATAATCTAAACTCACAGGAGAACGACCATAAGGTGCCCGAGGCAGCATTAGACCCTTGGAGACAAGTCGGCTGGAGGCCGATGTATTGAATCTCGACGCAATTTGAGAGTTCCATCGTCATTACAAGGCCCTGAACGTTACAATTAACTATCATTTTTGCGTCGGATTCGAAAATCTAGACTCACAGGAGAACGACCATATGGTGCCCGTGGCAGAAACAGACCCTTGGAGACAAGTCGGCTGGAGGACGATGTATTGAATCTCGACGCAATGTGAGTGTTCCATCATCATTACGAGGCCCTGAACGTTACAATTAACTATCATTTATGTGTCGGATTCGAAAATCTAGACTCACAGGAGAACGACCATAAGGTGCCCGAGGCAGCAATAGACATTTGTAGACAAGTCGGCTGGAAACCGATGTATTGATTCTTGACGCAATTTGAGTCTTCCATCGTCATTAGGAGGCTCTGAGCGTTACAATTAACTATGAGTTTTGCGTCGGATTCGAAAATCTAGACTCACAGGAAAACGACCATAAGGTGCCCGAGGCAGCAGTAGACCCTTGGAGACAAGTCGGCTGGAGGCCGATGTATTGAATTTCGAAGCAATTTGAGTGTTCCATCGTCATTAGGAGGCCCTAAACGTTACAATTAACTATCATTTTTGCGTCGGATTCGAAAATCTAGACTCACAGGAGAACGACCATAAGGTGCCCGAGGCAGCAATAGACCCTTGGAGACAAGTCGGCTGGAGGACGATGTATTGAATGTCGACGCAATTTGAGTGTTCCATCGGCATTAGGAGGCCCTGAACCTTACAATTAACTATCAGTTTCGCGTCGGATTCGAAAATCTAGACTCACAGGAGAACGACCATGAGGTGCCCGAGGCAGCAATAGACCCTTGGAGATTAGTCGGCTGGAGGACGATGTGTTGAATCTCGACGCAATTTGAGTGTTCCACCGTCTTTAGGAGTCCTGAACGTTACAATTAACTATCATTTTTGCGTCGGATTCGAATATCTAGACTTACAAGAGAACGACCATAAGGTGCCCGAGGCAGCATTAGACCCTTGGAGACAAGTCGGCTGGAGGCCGATGTATTGAATCTCGACGCAATTTGAGTGTTCCATCGTCATTTGGAGGCCCTAAACGTTACAATTAACTATCATTTTTGCGTCGGATTCGAAAATCTAGAATCACAGGAGAAGGACCATGTGGTCCCCGAGGCAGCAATAGACCCTTGGAGACAAGTCGGCTGGAGGAAGATGTATTGAATCTCGACGCAATTTGAGTGTTCCATCGTCATTACAAGGCCCTGAACGTTACAATTAACTATCATTTTTGCGTCGGATTCGAAAATCTATTCTCACAGGAGAACGACCATAAGGTGCCCGAGGCAGCAATAGACCCTTGGAGACAAGTCGGCTGGAAACCGATGTATTGATTCTTGACGCAATTTGAGTGTTCCATCGTCATTAGGAGGCCCTGTACCTTACAATTCACTATCATTTTTGCGTCGGATTCGAAAATCTAGACTTACAAGAGAACGACCATAAGGTGTCCGAGGCAGCATTAGACCCTTGGAGACAAGTCGGCTGGAGGACGATGTATTGAATCTCGACGCAATTTGAGTGTCCCATCGTCATTAGGAGGCCGTAAACGTTACAATTAACTATCATTTTTGCGTCGGATTCGATAATCTAAACTCACAGGAGAACGACCATAAGGTGTCCGAGGCAGCATTAGACCCTTGGAGACAAGTCGGCTGGAGGACGATGTATTGATTCTCGACGCAATTTGAGTGTTCCATCGTCATTAGGAGGCCCTAAACGTTACAATTAACTATCATTCTTGCGTCGGATTCGATAATCTAAACTCACAGGAGAACGACCATAAGGTGCCCGAGACAGCAATATCCCCTTGGAGACAAGTCCGTTGGAGGCCGATGTATTGAATCTCGACGCAATTTAAGTGTTTCATCGTCATTAGAAGGCCCTGAACGTCACAAATAACTATGAGTTTTGCGTCGGATTCGAAAATCTAGACTCACAGGAGAACGACCATAAGGTGCCCGAGGCAGCAACAGACCCTTGCAGACAAGTCGGCTGGAGGCCGATGTATTGAATCTCGACGCAATTTGAGTGTTCCATCGTCATTACAAGGCCCTGAACGTTACAATTAACTATCATTTTTGCGTCGGATTCGAAAATCTAGACTCACAGGAGAACGACCATAAGGTGCCCGAGGCGGCAATAGACCCTTGGAGACAAGTCGGCTGGAGGCCGATGTATTAAATCTCGACGCAATTTGAGTGTTCCATCGTCATTAGGAGGCCCTGAACGTTACAGTTAACTATCATTTTAGCGTCGGATTCGAAAATCTAGACTCACAGCAGACGGACCATTTGGTGCCCGAGGCAGCAAATCCCCTTGGAGACAAATCGGCTGGAGGACGATGTATTGAATCTCGACGCAATTTGAGTCTTCTATCGTCATTAGGAGGCCCTGAACGTTACTATTCACTATCATTTTTGCGTCGGATTCGAAAATCTAGACTCACAGGAGAAGGATCAAATGGTGCCCGAGACAGCAGTATCCCCTTGGAGACAAGTCGGCTGGAGGTCGATGTATTGAATCTCGACGCAATTTGAGAGTTCTATCGTCATCAGGAGGCGCTGAACGTCACTATTCACTATCATTTTTGCGTCGGATTCGAAAATCTAGACTCACAGGTGAAGGATCATATGGTGCCCGAGACAGCAATATCCCCTTGGAGACAAGTCCGCTGGAGGCCGATGTATTGAATCACGACGCAATTTGAGTGTTTTATCGGCATTAGGAGTCCCTGAACGTTACAGTTAACTATCATTTTACCGTCGGAATCGAAAATCTAGACTCACAGCAGACCGACCATTTGGTGCCCGAGGCAGCAATATCCCCTTGGAGACAAGTCGGCTGGAGGACGATGTATTGAATCTCGGCGCAATTTGAGTGTTCCATCGTCATTACCAGGCCCTGAACGTTACAATTAACTATCATTTTTGCGTCGGATTCGAAAATCTAGGCTCACAGGAGAACGACCATAAGGTGCCCGAGGCAGCAATAGACCCTTGGAGACAAGTCGGCTGGAGGACGATGTATTGGATCGCGACGCAATTTGAGTGTTCCATCGTCATTAGGAGGGCCTGAATGTTACAATTAGCTACCAGTTTTGCGTCGGATTCGAAAATCTGGACTCACAGGAGAACGACCATAAGGTGCCCGAGGCAGCAATAGACCCTTGGAGACAAGTCGGCTTGAGGACGATGTATTGAATCTCGACGCAATTTGAGTGTTCCATCGTCATTACAAGACCCTGAACGTTACAATTAACTATCATTTTTGCGTCGGATTCGAAAATCTAGGCTCACAGGAAAACGACCATAAGGTGCCCGAGGCAGCAATAGACCCTTGGAGGCAAGTCGGCTGGAGGTCGATGTATTGAATCTCGACACAATTTGAGTGTTCCATCGCCAATAGGAGGCCCTGAACGTTACAATTAACTATGAGTTTTGCGTCGGATTCGAAAACGTAGAATCACCGGAGACGGACCATGTGGTGCCCGAGGCAGCGATATCCCCTTGGAGACAAGTCGGCTGGAGGCCGATGTATTGAATCTCGACGCAATTTGAGTGTTCCATCGTCATTAGAAGGCCCTGAACGTCACAATTAACTATCATTTTTGCATCGGATTCGAAAATCTAGACTCACAGCAGAGCGATCACAAGGTGCCGAGGCAGCTATTGACCCTTGGAGACAAGTCGGTTGGAGGACGATGTATTGGATCGCGACGCAAAATGAGAGTCCCATCGTCATTAGGAGGCTCTAAACGTTACAATTAACTATCATTTTTGCGTCGGATTCGATAATCTAAACTCACAGGAGAACGACCATAAGGTGCCCGAGGCAGCAACAGACCCTTGGAGACAAGTCGGTTGGAGGCCGATGTATTGAATCTCGACGCAATTTGAGTGTTCCATCGTCATTTGAAGGCCCTGAACGTTACAATTAACTATCATTTTTGCGTCGAATTCGAAAATCTAGACTCACAGGAGAACGACCATAAGGTGCCCGAGGCAGCAATAGACCGTTGGAGACAAGTCGGCTGGAGGCCGATGTATTGAATCTCGACGCAATTTGAGTGTTCCATCGGCATTAGGAGGCCCTGAACGTTACAAATAACTATCATTTTTGCGTCGGATTCGGTAATCTAAACTCACAGGAGAACGACCGTAAGGTGCCCGAGGCAGCAATAGACCCTTGGAGACAAGTCGGCTGGAGGACGATGTATTGAATCTCGACGCAATTTGAGTGTTCCATCGTCATTACAAGGCCCTGAACGTTACAATTAACTATCATTTTTGCGTCGGATTCGAAAATCTAGACTCACAGGAAAACGACCATAAGGTGCCCGAGGCAGCAATAGACCCTTGGAGACAAGTCGGCTGGAGGTCGATGTATTGAATCTCGACGCAATTTGAGTGTTCCATCGGCATTAGGAGGCCCTGAACGTTACAATTAACTATCATTTTTGCGTCGGATTCGAAAATCTAGACTCGCAGGAGAACGACGATAAGGTGCCCGAGGCAGCAATAGACCCTTGGAGACAAGTGGGCTGGAAACCGATGTATTGATTCTTGACGCAATTTGAGTGGTCCATCGTCATTAGGAGGCCCTGTACGTTACAATTCACTATCATTTTTGCGTCTTATTCGAAAATCTAGACTTACAAGAGAACGACCAAAAGGTGCCCGAGGCAGCATTAGACCCTTGGAGACAAGTCGGCTGGAGGACGATGTATTGAATCTCTTCGCAATTTGAGTGTCCCATCGTCATGAGGAGGCCCTAAACGTTACAATTAACTATCATTTTTGCGTCGGATTCGAAAATCTAGACTCACAGGAAAACGACCATAAGGTGCCCGAGGCAGCAATAGACCCTTGGAGACAAGTCGGCTGGAAACCGATGTATTGATTCTTGACGCAATTTGAGTGTTCCATCGTCATTAGGAGGCTCTGAACGTTACAATTAACTATGAGTTTTGCGTCGGATTCGAAAATCTAGACTCACAGGAAAACGTCCATAAGGTGCCCGAGGCAGCAATAGACCCTTGGAGACAAGTCGGCTGGAGGCCGATGTATTGAATTTCGACGCAATTTGAGTGTTCCATCGTCATTAGGAAGCCCTAAACGTTACAATTAACTATCATTTTTGCGTCGGATTCGAAAATCTAGACTCACAGGAGAACGACCATAAGGTGCCCGAGGCAGCAATAGACCCTTGGAGACAAGTCGGCTGGAGGACGATGTATTGAATCTCGACGCAATTTGAGTGTTCCATCGGCATTAGGAGGCCCTGAACCTTACAATTAACTATCAGTTTCGCGTCGGATTCGAAAATCTAGACTCACAGGAGAACGACCATAAGGTGCCCGAGGCAGTAATAGACCCTTGGAGACAAGTCGGCTGGAGGACGATGTGTTGAATCTCGACGCAATTTGAGTGTTCCATCGTCTTTAGGAGTCCTGAACGTTACAATTAACTATCATTTTTGCGTCGGATTCGAATATCTAGACTTACAAGAGAACGACCATAAGGTGCCCGAGGCAGCATTTGACCCTTGGAGACAAGTCGGCTGGAGGCCGATGTATTGAATCTCGACGCAATTTGAGTGTTCCATCGTCATTACAAGGCCCTGAACGTTACAATTAACTATCATTTTTGCGTCGGATTCGAAAATCTAGACTCACAGGAGAACGACCATAAGGTGCCCGAGGCAGCAATTGACCCTTGGAGACAAGTCGGCTGGAAACCGATGTATTGATTCTTGACGCAATTTGAGTGTTCCATCGTCATTAGGTGGCCCTGTACGTTACAATTCACTATCATTTTTGCGTCGGATTCGAAAATCTAGACTTACAAGAGAACGACCATAAGGTGCCCGAGGCAGCATTAGACCCTTGGAGACAAGTCGGCTGGAGGACGATGTATTGAATCTCGACGCAATTTGAGTGTCCCATCGTCATTAGGAGGCCCTAAACGTTACAATTAACTATCATTTTTGCGTCGGATTCGATAATCTAAACTCACAGGAGAACGACCATAAGGTGCCCGAGGCAGCAACAGACCCTTGGAGACAAGTCGGCTGGAGGCCGATGTATTGAATCTCGACGCAATTTGAGTGTTCCATCGTCATTACAAGGCCCTGAACGTTACAAGTAACTATCATTTTTGCGTCGGATTCGAAAATCTAGACCCACAGGAGAACGACCATAAGGTGCCCGTGGCAGAAACAGACCCTTGGAGACAAGTCGGCTGGAGGACGATGTATTGAATCTCGACGCAATGTGAGTGTTCCATCGTCATTACAAGGCCCTGAACATTACAATTAACTATCATTTTTGCGTCGGATTCGATAATCTAAACTCACAGGAGAACGACCATAAGGTGCCCGAGGGAGCAACAGACCCTTGGAGACACGTCAGCTGGAGGCCGATGTATTGAATCTCGACGCAATTTGAGTGTTCCATCGTCATTAGGAGGCCCTAAACGTTACAATTAACTATCATTTTTGCGTCGGATTCGATAATCTAAACTCACAGGAGAACGACCATAAGGTGCCCGAGACAGCAATATCCCCTTGGAGACAAGTCCGCTGGAGGCCGATGTATTGAATCTCGACGCAATTTGAGTGTTCCATCGTCATTAGAAGGCCCTGAACGTTACAAATAACTATGAGTTTTGCGTCGGATTTAAAAATCTAGACTCACAGGAGAATGACCATAAGGTGCCCGAGGCAGCAACAGACCCTTGCAGACAAGTCGGCTGGAGGCCGATGTATTGAATCTCGACGCAATTTGAGTGTTCCATCGTCATTACAACGCCCTGAACGTTACAATTAACTATCATTTTTGCGTCGGATTCGAAAATCTAGACTCACAGGAGAACGACCATAAGGTGCCCGAGGCGGCAATAGACCCTTGGAGACAAGTCGGCTGGAGGCCGATGTATTGAATCTCGACGCAATTTGAGTGTTCCATCGGCATTAGGAGGCCCTGAACGTTACAATTAACTATCATTTTTGCGTCGGATTCGAAAATCTCGAATCACAGGAGAAGGACCATGTGGTCCCCGAGGCAGCAATAGACCCTTGGAGACAATTCGGCTGGAGGAAGATGTATTGAATCTCGACGCAATTTGAGTGTTCCATCGTCATTACAAGGCCCTGAAAGTTACAATTAACTATCATTTTTGCGTCGGATTCGAAAATCTAGACTCACAGGAGAACGACCATAAGGTGCCCGAGGCAGCAATAGACCCTTGGAGACAAGTCGGCTGGAAACCGATGTATTGATTCTTGACGCAATTTGAGTGTTCCATCGTCATTTGGTGGCCCTGTACGTTACAATTCACTATCATTTTTGCGTCGGAATCGAAAATCTAGACTTACAAGAGAACGACCATAAGGTGCCCGAGGCAGCATTAGACCCATGGAGACAAGTCGGCTGGAGGACGATGTATTGAATCTCGACGCAATTTGAGTGTCCCATCGTCATTAGGAGGCCCTAAACGTTACAATTAACTATCATTTTTGCGTCGGATTCGATAATCTAAACTCACAGGAGAACGACCATAAGGTGCCCGAGGCAGCAACAGACCCTTGGAGACAAGTCGGCTGGAGGCCGATGTATTGAATCTCGACGCAATTTCAGTGTTCCATCGGCATTAGGAGGCCCTGAACGTTACAGTTAACTATCATTTTAGCGTCGGATTCGAAAATCTACTAACAGGAGAAGGATCATATGGTGCACGAGACCGCAATATCCCCTTGGATACAAGTCGGCTGGAGACCGATGTATTGAATCTCGACGCAATTTGAGTGTTCCATCGTCATTAGGAGGCCCCAAACCTTACAATTAACTATCAGTTTCGCGTCGGATTCGAAAATCTACTCACAGGAGAAGTTCATACTGTGCTCGAGACAGCAATATACCCCTTGGAGACAAATCGACTGGAGGCCGATGTATTGAATATCGACGCAATTTGAGTGTTCCATCGTCATTAGGTCGCCCTGAACGTTACAATTAACTATCATTTTTGCGTCGGATTCGATAATCTAAACTCACAGGAGAACGACCATAAGGTGCCCGAGGCAGCATTAGACCCTTGGAGACAAGTCGGCTGGAGGCCGATGTATTAAATCTCGACGCAATTTGAGTGTTCCATCGTCATTACAAGGCCCTGAACGTTACAAGTAACTATCATTTTTGCGTCGGATTCGAAAATCTAGACCCACAGGAGAACGACCATAAGGAGCCCGTGGCAGAAACAGACCCTTGGAGACAAGTCGGCTGGAGGACGATGTATTGAATCTCGACGCAATTTGAGTGTTCCATCGTCATTAGAAGGCCCTGAACGTTACAAATAACTATGAGTTTTGCGTCGGATTTAAAAATCTAGACTCACAGGAGAACGACCATAAGGTGCCCGAGGCAGCAACAGACCCTTGCAGACAAGTCGGCTGGAGGCCGATGTATTGAATCTCGACGCAATTTGAGTGTTCCATCGTCATTACAACGCCCTGAACGTTACAATTAACTATCATTTTTGCGTCGGATTCGAAAATCTAGACTCACAGGAGAACGACCATAAGGTGCCCGAGGCGGCAATAGACCCTTGGAGACAAGTCGGCTGGAGGCCGATGTATTGAATCTCGACGCAATTTGAGTGTTCCATCGGCATTAGGAGGCCCTGAACGTTACAATTAACTATCATTTTTGCGTCGGATTCGAAAATCTCGAATCACAGGAGAAGGACCATGTGGTCCCCGAGGCAGCAATAGACCCTTGGAGACAATTCGGCTGGAGGAAGATGTATTGAATCTCGACGCAATTTGAGTGTTCCATCGTCATTACAAGGCCCTGAAAGTTACAATTAACTATCATTTTTGCGTCGGATTCGAAAATCTAGACTCACAGGAGAACGACCATAAGGTGCCCGAGGCAGCAATAGACCCTTGGAGACAAGTCGGCTGGAAACCGATGTATTGATTCTTGACGCAATTTGAGTGTTCCATCGTCATTTGGTGGCCCTGTACGTTACAATTCACTATCATTTTTGCGTCGGATTCGAAAATCTAGACTTACAAGAGAACGACTATAAGGTGCCCGAGGCAGCATTAGACCCTTGGAGACAAGTCGGCTGGAGGACGATGTATTGAATCTCGACGCAATTTGAGTGTCCCATCGTCATTAGGAGGCCCTAAACGTTACAATTAACTATCATTTTTGCGTCGGATTCGATAATCTAAACTCACAGGAGAACGACCATAAGGTGCCCGAGGCAGCAACAGACCCTTGGAGACAAGTCGGCTGGAGGCCGATGTATTGAATCTCGACGCAATTTGAGTGTTCCATCGGCATTAGGAGGCCCTGAACGTTACAGTTAACTATCATTTTAGCGTCGGATTCGAAAATCTACTAACAGGAGAAGGATCATATGGTGCACGAGACTGCAATATCCCCTTGGATACAAGTCGGCAGGAGGCCGATGTATTGAATCTCGACGCAATTTGAGTGTTCCATCGTCATTAGGAGGCCCTAAACTTTACAATTAACTATCAGTTTCGCGTCGGATTCGAAAATCTACTCACAGGAGAAGTTCATACTGTGCTCGAGACAGCAATATACCCCTTGGAGACAAATCGACTGGAGGCCGATGTATTGAATATCGACGCAATTTGAGTGTTCCATCGTCATTAGGTCGCCCTGAACGTTACAATTAACTATCATTTTTGCGTCGGATTCGATAATCTAAACTCACAGGAGAACGACCATAAGGTGCCCGAGGCTGCATTAGACCCTTGGAGACAAGTCGGCTGGAGGCCGATGTATTGAATCTCGACGCAATTTGAGTGTTCCATCGTCATTACAAGGCCCTGAACGTTACAAGTAACTATCATTTTTGCGTCGGATTCGAAAATCTAGACTCACAGGAGAACGACCATAAGGTGCCCGTGGCAGAAACAGACCCTTGGAGACAAGTCGGCTGGAGGACGATGTATTGAATCTCGACGCAATGTGAGTGTTCCATCGTCATTACAAGGCCCTGAACGTTACAATTAACTATCATTTTTGCGTCGGATTCGATAATCTAAACTCACAGGAGAACGACCATAAGGTGCCCGAGGCAGCAACAGACCCTTGGAGACAAGTCTTCTGGAGGGCGATGTATTGAATCTCGAACAATTTGAGTGTTCCATCGTCATTAGGAGGCCCTAAACGTTACAATTAACTATCATTTTTGCGTCGGATTCGATAATCTAAACTCACAGGAGAACGACCATAAGGTGCCCGAGACAGCAATATCCCCCTGGAGACAAGACCGCTGGAGGCCGATGTATTGAATCTCGACGCAATTTGAGTGTTCCATCGTCATTAGAAGGCCCTGAACGTTACAAATAACTATGAGTTTTGCGTCGGATTTGAAAATCTAGACTCACAGGAGAACGACCATAAGGTGCCCGAGGCAGCAATAGACCCTTGGAGACAAGTCGGCTGGAAACCGATGTATTGATTCTTGACGCAATTTGAGTGTTCCATCGTCATTTGGTGGCCCTGTACGTTACAATTCACTATCATTTTTGCGTCGGATTCGAAAATCTAGACTTACAAGAGAACGACCATAAGGTGCCCGAGGCAGCATTAGACCCTTGGAGACAAGTCGGCTGGAGGACGATGTATTGAATCTCGACGCAATTTGAGTGTCCCATCGTCATTAGGAGGCCCTAAACGTTACAATTAACTATCATTTTTGCGTCGGATTCGATAATCTAAACTCACAGGAGAACGACCATAAGGTGCCCGAGGCAGCAACAGACCCTTGGAGACAAGTCGGCTGGAGGCCGATGTATTGAATCTCGACGCAACTTGAGTGTTCCATCGGCATTAGGAGGCCCTGAACGTTACAGTTAACTATCATTTTAGCGTCGGATTCGAAAATCTACTAACAGGAGAAGGATCATATGGTGCACGAGACTGCAATATCCCCTTGGATACAAGTCGGCAGGAGGCCGATGTATTGAATCTCGACGCAATTTGAGTGTTCCATCGTCATTAGGAGGCCCTAAACTTTACAATTAACTATCATTTTTGCGTCGGATTCGAAAATCTACTAACAGGAGAAGGATCATATGGTGCACGAGACTGCAATATCCCCTTGGATACAAGTCGGCTGGAGACCGATGTATTGAATCTCGACGCAATTTGAGTGTTCCATCGTCATTAGGAGGCCCTAAACCTTACAATTAACTATCAGTTTCGCGTCGGATTCGAAAATCTACTCACAGGAGGAGTTCATACTGTGCTCGAGACAGCAATATACCCCTTGGAGACAAATCGACTGGAGGCCGATGTATTGAATATCAACGCAATTTGAGTGTTCCATCGTCATTAGGTCGCCCTGAACGTTACAATTAACTATCATTTTTGCGTCGGATTCGATAATCTAAACTCACAGGAGAACGACCATAAGGTGCCCGAGGCAGCATTAGACCCTTGGAGACAAGTCGGCTGGAGGCCGATGTATTAAATCTCGACGCAATTTGAGTGTTCCATCGTCATTACAAGGCCCTGAGTGTTACAAGTAACTATCATTTTTGCGTCGGATTCGAAAATCTAGACCCACAGGAGAACGACCATAAGGTGCCCGTGGCAGAAACAGACCCTTGGAGACAAGTCGGCTGGAGGACGATGTATTGAATCTCGACGCAATGTGAGTGTTCCATCGTCATTACAAGGCCCTGAACATTACAATTAACTATCATTTTTGCGTCGGATTCGATAATCTAAACTCACAGGAGAACGACCATAAGGTGCCCGAGGCAGCAACAGACCCTTGGAGACAAGTCAGCTGGAGGCCGATGTATTGAATCTCGACGCAATTTGAGTGTTCCATCGTCATTAGGAGGCCCTAAACGTTACAATTAACTATCATTTTTGCGTCGGATTCGATAATCTAAACTCACAGGAGAACGACAATAAGGTGCCCGAGACAGCAATATCCCCTTGGAGACAAGTCCGCTGGAGGCCGATGTATTGAATCTCGACGCAATTTGAGTGTTCCATCGTCATTAGAAGGCCCTGAACGTTACAAATAACTATGAGTTTTGCGTCGGATTTAAAAATCTAGACTCACAGGAGAACGACCATAAGGTGCCCGAGGCAGCAACAGACCCTTGCAGACAAGTCGGCTGGAGGCCGATGTATTGAATCTCGACGCAATTTGAGTGTTCCATCGTCATTACAACGCCCTGAACGTTACAATTAACTATCATTTTTGCGTCGGATTCGAAAATCTAGACTCACAGGAGAACGACCATAAGGTGCCCGTGGCAGAAACAGACCCTTGGAGACAAGTCGGCTAGAGGACGATGTATTGAATCTCGACGCAATGTGAGTGTTCCATCGTCATTACAAGGCCCTGAACATTACAATTAACTATCATTTTTGCGTCGGATTCGATAATCTAAACTCACAGGAGAACGACCATAAGGTGCCCGAGGCAGCAACAGACCCTTGGAGACAAGTCAGCTGGAGGCCGATGTATTGAATTTCGACGCAATTTGAGTGTTCCATCGTCATTAGGAAGCCCTAAACGTTACAATTAACTATCATTTTTGCGTCGGATTCGAAAATCTAGACTCACAGGAGAACGACCATAAGGTGCCCGAGGCAGCAATAGACCCTTGGAGACAAGTCGGCTGGAGGACGATGTATTGAATCTCGACGCAATTTGAGTGTTCCATCGGCATTAGGAGGCCCTGAACCTTACAATTAACTATCAGTTTCGCGTCGGATTCGAAAATCTAGACTCACAGGAGAACGACCATAAGGTGCCCGAGGCAGCAATAGACCCTTGGAGACAAGTCGGCTGGAGGACGAAGTGTTGAATCTCGACGCAATTTGAGTGTTCCATCGTCTTTAGGAGTCCTGAACGTTACAATTAACTATCATTTTTGCGTCGGATTCGAATATCTAGACTTACAAGAGAACGACCATAAGGTGCCCGAGGCAGCATTTGACCCTTGGAGACAAGTCGGCTGGAGGCCGATGTATTGAATCTCGACGCAATTTGAGTGTTCCATCGGCATTTGGAGGCCCTAAACGTTACAATTAACTATCATTTTTGCGTCGGATTCGAAAATCTCGAATCACAGGAGAAGGACCTTGTGGTCCCCGAGGCAGCAATAGACCCTTGGAGACAAGTCGGCTGGAGGAAGATGTATTGAATCTCGACGCAATTTGAGTGTTCCATCGTCATTACAAGGCCCTGAACGTTACAATTAACTATCATTTTTGCGTCGGATTCGAAAATCTAGACTCACAGGAGAACGACCATAAGGTGCCCGAGGCAGCAATTGACCCTTGGAGACAAGTCGGCTGGAAACCGATGTATTGATTCTTGACGCAATTTGAGTGTTCCATCGTCATTAGGTGGCCCTGTACGTTACAATTCACTATCATTTTTGCGTCGGATTCGAAAATCTAGACTTACAAGAGAACGACCATAAGGTGCCCGAGGCAGCATTAGACCCTTGGAGACAAGTCGGCTGGAGGACGATGTATTGAATCTCGACGCAATTTGAGTGTCCCATCGCCATTAGGAGGCCCTAAACGTTACAATTAACTATCATTTTTGCGTCGGATTCGATAATCTAAACTCACAGGAGAACGACCATAAGGTGCCCGAGGCAGCAACAGACCTTGGAGACAAGTCGGCTGGAGGCCGATGTATTGAATCTCGACGCAATTTGAGTGTTCCATCGGCATTAGGAGGCCCTGAACGTTACAGTTAACTATCATTTTAGCGTCGGATTCGAAAATCTACTAACAGGAGAAGGATCATATGGTGCACGAGACTGCAATATCCCCTTGGATACAAGTCGGCTGGAGACCGATGTATTGAATCTCGACGCAATTTGAGTGTTCCATCGTCATTAGGAGGCCCTAAACCTTACAATTAACTATCAGTTTCGCGTCGGATTCGAAAATCTACTCACAGGAGAAGTTCATACTGTGCTCGAGACAGCAATATACCCCTTGGAGACAAATCGACTGGAGGCCGATATATTGAATATCGACGCAATTTGAGTGTTCCATCGTCATTAGGTCGCCCTGAACGTTACAATTAACTATCATTTTTGCGTCGGATTCGATAATCTAAACTCACAGGAGAACGACCATAAGGTGCCCGAGGCAGCATTAGACCCTTGGAGACAAGTCGGCTGGAGGCCGATGTATTAAATCTCGACGCAATTTGAGTGTTCCATCGTCATTACAAGGCCCTGAACGTTACAAGTAACTATCATTTTTGCGTCGGATTCGAAAATCTAGACCCACAGGAGAACGACCATAAGGTGCCCGTGGCAGAAACAGACCCTTGGAGACAAGTCGGCTGGAGGACGATGTATTGAATCTCGACGCAATGTGAGTGTTCCATCGTCATTACAAGGCCCTGAACATTACAATTAACTATCATTTTTGCGTCGGATTCGATAATCTAAACTCACAGGAGAACGACCATAAGGTGCCCGAGGCAGCAACAGACCCTTGGAGACAAGTCAGCTGGAGGCCGATGTATTGAATCTCGACGCAATTTGAGTGTTCCATCGTCATTAGGAGGCCCTAAACGTTACAATTAACTATCATTTTTGCGTCGGATTCGATAATCTAAACTCACAGGAGAACGACCATAAGGTGCCCGAGACAGCAATATCCCCTTGGAGACAAGTCCGCTGGAGGCCGATGTATTGAATCTCGACGCAATTTGAGTGTTCCATCGTCATTAGAAGGCCCTGAACGTTACAAATAACTATGAGTTTTGCGTCGGATTTAAAAATCTAGACTCACAGGAGAACGACCATAAGGTGCCCGAGGCAGCAACAGACCCTTGCAGACAAGTCGGTTGGAGGCCGATGTATTGAATCTCGACGCAATTTGAGTGTTCCATCGTCATTACAACGCCCTGAACGTTACAATTAACTATCATTTTTGCGTCGGATTCGAAAATCTAGACTCACAGGAGAACGACCATAAGGTGCCCGAGGCGGCAATAGACCCTTGGAGACAAGTCGGCTGGAGGCCGATGTATTGAATCTCGACGCAATTTGAGTGTTCCATCGGCATTAGGAGGCCCTGAACGTTACAATTAACTATCATTTTTGCGTCGGATTCGAAAATCTCGAATCACAGGAGAAGGACCATGTGGTCCCCGAGGCAGCAATAGACCCTTGGAGACAATTCGGCTGGAGGAAGATGTATTGAATCTCGACGCAATTTGAGTGTTCCATCGTCATTA
>NW_025726200.1:107500-110000 GCF_021461395.2 Schistocerca americana | reverse complement strand
TACCAGTTCTTCATTTGCGTAACGTCACCAGCAAACGTAGACGTCCATCGCCATTTGCAAATTCAACGATTGTTGCATGCCTGTGTCAGGTGTCACGACACACTATGTCTGCCCACATACACGCAACAACATGTGCACGCTTCGCGAACACGTGGAAGGTGGCCCCCGTACGTATGCGATGTCCATTGCGCGAACGACTGTCAACCGGCCTCTGTCGCATGTCGCAGATGTGGAACGCAGTGCACCATGCTATCACGGTGTGTGAGAAGAGACGACTACGTCTGACAACACGCGCCACTACATCAACAGACGGCTCATGCTGATCGCCATCCACGGCATACCATACTGCAATCCAGCTCTTATAGGGAGACGACACGTAGCTGAGTGCACAATATTTGGACCGTATGGTTCGCCGTTGTTGGCGCAGTCGTGGTACGGTCACACATGTACCACGATGTATCATTCAGTACATGAGGACCAATGTGCGGTACAGTGTGTGATTTGGACGTACAACATCAGCGGACAGTTGCCACAAGCCGTACCACAACGTAGGCTGTGCTTCGCCATGCGAATGCCAATGAACAACTGCGAAGGGCATTGAGCATGTACGTCCTGCCGCCATCCGCATTACAGTGTATAGCTGCAAGGTGTTTAACATGAAGCGATACTCTGGGGACCGGGCAGTGCGAGTAGCAAACTATATTGCGGGGGTTGCAGTTAGGCAACACTACACTAATTTAACGCGTCGTATGACAATTACAGAGCAGGTTAAGGCCCAACGTGTGTTGGGTTAAGGCCCAACGTGTGTTGGGTTAAGGCCCAACGTGTGTTGGGTTAAGGCCCAACGTGTGTTGGGTTAAGGCCCAACGTGTGTTGGGTTAAGGCCCAACGTGTGTTGGGTTAAGGCCCAACGTGTGTTGGGTTAAGGCCCAACGTGTGTTGGGTTAAGGCCCAACGTGTGTTGGGTTAAGGCCCAACGTGTGTTGGGTTAAGGCCCAACGTGTGTTGGGTTAAGGCCCAACGTGTGTTGGGTTAAGGCCCAACGTGTGTTGGGTTAAGGCCCAACGTGTGTTGGGTTAAGGCCCAACGTGTGTTGGGTTAAGGCCCAACGTGTGTTGGGTTAAGGCGCAACATAGGTTAGGTTAAGGCGCAACATAGGTTAGGTTAAGGCGCAACATAGGTTAGGTTAAGGCGCAACATAGGTTAGGTTAAGGCGCAACATAGGTTAGGTTACGGCGCAACATAGGTTAGGTTAAGGCGCAACATAGGTTAGGTTAAGGCGCAACATAGGTTAGGTTACGGCGCAACATAGGTTAGGTTAAGGCGCAACATAGGTTAGGTTAAGGCGCAACATAGGTTAGGTTAAGGCGCAACATAGGTTAGGTTAAGGCGCAACATAGGTTAGGTTAAGGCGCAACATAGGTTAGGTTAAGGCGCAACATAGGTTAGGTTAAGGCGCAACATAGGTTAGGTTAAGGCGCAACATAGGTTAGGTTAAGGCGCAACATAGGTTAGGTTACGGCGCAACATAGGTTAGGTTAAGGCGCAACATAGGTTAGGTTAAGGCGCAACATAGGTTAGGTTAAGGCGCAACATAGGTTAGGTTATGGCGCAACATAGGTTAGGTTACGGCGCAACATAGGTTAGGTTACGGCGCAACATAGGTTAGGTTAAGGCGCAACATAGGTTAGGTTAAGGCGCAACATAGGTTAGGTTAAGGCGCAACATAGGTTAGGTTAAGGCGCAACATAGGTTAGGTTAAGGCGCAACATAGGTTAGGTTAAGGCGCAACATAGGTTAGGTTAAGGCGCAACATGGGTTAGGTTAAGGCGCAACATGGGTTAGGTTAAGGCGCAACATGGGTTAGGTTAAGGCGCAACATGGGTTAGGTTAAGGCGCAACATGGGTTAGGTTAAGGCGCAACATGGGTTAGGTTAAGGCGCAACATGGGTTAGGTTAAGGCGCAACATGGGTTAGGTTAAGGCGCAACATGGGTTAGGTTAAGGCGCAACATGGGTTAGGTTAAGGCGCAACATGGGTTAGGTTAAGGCGCAACATGGGTTAGGTTAAGGCGCAACATGGGTTAGGTTAAGGTACAATATGGGTTAGGTTAAGGTACAATATGGGTTAGGTTAAGGTACAATATGGGTTAGGTTAAGGTACAATATGGGTTAGGTTAAGGTACAATATGGGTTAGGTTAAGGTACAATATGGGTTAGGTTAAGGTACAATATGGGTTAGGTTAAGGTACAATATGGGTTAGGTTAAGGTACAATATGGGTTAGGTTAAGGTACAATACGGGTTAGGTTAAGGTACAATACGGGTTAGGTTAAGGTACAATACGGGTTAGGTTAAGGTACAATACGGGTTAGGTTAAGGTACAATACGGGTTAGGTTAAGGTACAATACGGGTTAGGTTAAGGCACTTGGGGGGGGGGGGGGGCCCGGTTTGTTGATTGTGATTATCGTAAGTAAATGACTGCGGCATCATCTGATTTG
>NW_025726200.1:87500-100000 GCF_021461395.2 Schistocerca americana | reverse complement strand
CAATCCTTCCGGTGTCCGGGCCTGGTGAGGTTTCCCGTGTTGAGTCAAATTAAGCCGCAGGCTCCACTCCTGGTGGTGCCCTTCCGTCAATTCCTTTAAGTTTCAGCTTTGCAACCATACTTCCCCCGGAACCCAAAAGCTTTGGTTTCCCGGAGGCTGCCCGCCGAGTCATCGGAGGAACTGCGGCGGATCGCTGGCTGGCATCGTTTATGGTTAGAACTAGGGCGGTATCTGATCGCCTTCGAACCTCTAACTTTCGTTCTTGATTAATGAAAACATACTTGGCAAATGCTTTCGCTTCTGTTCGTCTTGCGACGATCCAAGAATTTCACCTCTAACGTCGCAATACGAATGCCCCCGCCTGTCCCTATTAATCATTACCTCGGGTTCCGAAAACCAACAAAATAGAACCGAGGTCCTATTCCATTATTCCATGCACACAGTATTCAGGCGGGCTTGCCTGCTTTAAGCACTCTAATTTGTTCAAAGTAAACGTGCCGGCCCACCGAGACACTCACTCAAGAGCACCCTGGTAGGATTGCAACGGGGTCCGCCTCGGGACGCACGAGCACGCACGAGGCGCGTCGCACGCCTTCAGCTCGCCCCACCGGCAGGACGTCCCACGATACATGCCAGTTAAACACCGACGGGCGGTGAACCAACAGCGTGGGACACAAATCCAACTACGAGCTTTTTAACCGCAACAACTTTAATATACGCTATTGGAGCTGGAATTACCGCGGCTGCTGGCACCAGACTTGCCCTCCAATAGATACTCGTTAAAGGATTTAAAGTGTACTCATTCCGATTACGGGGCCTCGGATGAGTCCCGTATCGTTATTTTTCGTCACTACCTCCCCGTGCCGGGAGTGGGTAATTTGCGCGCCTGCTGCCTTCCTTGGATGTGGTAGCCGTTTCTCAGGCTCCCTCTCCGGAATCGAACCCTGATTCCCCGTTACCCGTTACAACCATGGTAGGCGCAGAACCTACCATCGACAGTTGATAAGGCAGACATTTGAAAGATGCGTCGCCGGTACGAGGACCGTGCGATCAGCCCAAAGTTATTCAGAGTCACCAAGGCAAACGGACCGGACGAGCCGACCGATTGGTTTTGATCTAATAAAAGCGTCCCTTCCATCTCTGGTCGGGACTCTGTTTTTTTTTTTTTTTTTTTTTTTTTTTTTTTTTTTTTTTTTTTAAAAAAAAAAAAAAAAAAAAAAAAATCTTTATTCATAACATCATATTACATTATTCATATAACCCACTCCCTAACTACATTAGTGGGTCTTACAAATGATACAATTAATGCAGCTTTTTCTACACTACAGGTACTTCTATTGTTTTATTCTAGTCTAACCGCTATGGGATACTAAGCTTCTTAATTTAAGTCTACATTCTACCTGCAGCGTTACAGGTGTGCCAGTGCTACTATAAACCTACTGGTGTTGGCCACGGCCCACTGAGCTAATCCCAGCGGGCGTGCCCCTGGCACTGGGCTGGCCGTAAGTTGGTGTCGCTGCAGTCTACTCTAGTATTATTCTATCTTCTACTCTAATCTAACCTAACTACATGTCACAATTGGTGTGCGGTCAAATCCGGTGTTTTGTACCCCCCTCCCTCCTAGTCCATGGTAAGGCGGATTCCAGCCGTATGACGGCTGGCCAGGTCCCCACTTGGCGGTACAGGAAGGGTGTACGAGTCTAATTCGGTGGAAATGTTAGTCCTTCACTGGTGGTTGTCCCTAAGAAAGTTCTTAATTACTTTCTTTGATATCACATCAGTGAGAGTATTTAAGATGTTGAAAGTGCTTTCGCTTCTTAATATGTGGTACGTGTCCCTATTTGGTAGCTGTTGTCGTAGATCATGGGCCACATCATCGAAGAGGTGGCACTCATACACCACATGTTCTGGGGTACCTTGCACAGCACCACAGTCGCACGCTGGTGTAGCCTGTTTCCCAAACCGACATAGATATGTCGGGTATGGTCCATGTCCAGTAAGAAAGTGCAGCATTCCTCTTGTGGGTGTGAAAAATGTAAGTTTTAGCCTTTCCTCGATGTCTGGTAGCAGTTCATAGGTTCTGCGTCCCGTTTCCTCACTACTCCATTGATTCTGCCAAAGTTCTATTCCCCTCTTTTTGATAGCATATCTGTCCCCCGCATAGACCCCAAGTATTTCCCGGATTTTATCCCTGTTTTCCTTCTTCACCCAGTACCAGGCGGCTTGCTCCCTGATTTTTATGTCTAATGGGCAAATCCCCATTAGTACTAATAACGCTCCTCCTGGTGTAGTTCTGTAAGCCCCTGCTGAACGTAGAAGCATGTTCCGCTGCACTCTTCTTACGGCCATGGCAGGCATGACCCTCGTGAGTCTGTGTGCCCAGACTCCTGATCCGTATCCTACTATAGAGGTCAGAATACTATTGTGATATAGTTTTATTAGATTTGGTGGCAGGTGGAATCGCTTGTGACCTATTCCAATAAGGTTATTTAGTAAGACCAGTGACTTTTGGGATACGGTGTCAATATGTGTTGCAAAGTTCCACCTCTCATCGATGATTACACCCAGATATCGGGCCTCACGGCGCCGAAGAACTGGCATGCCGTTGATTCTAACTGTGGGATTTCTGACCAATTGGCCTTTGAGAAGCAAGTATGTTGATTTATTGGGCGCAATAGTCATTTTACTTCTTTGGCACCACGATGTAAGCACAGTTATAGCTCTCTCCACTTTCGGTTCTAAATCCTCACGGCTACGGCCGCCGACCAGCAAGAGGAGGTCGTCCGCGTATGCTATGACCTCTAGCACATCGTCACAATTCTTTAGATCCTCAAGTAGAGGCTCCATATTTATGTCCCAAAAGAGAGGTCCAAGGACAGAGCCCTGAGGACATCCTTTGGTCACAATCTTCCTGACTATGCCGCTAGGGGCCGATAGCGAGACCTCCCTGTCTACACAATAGCTCCTCAGACAGCCGTATAGTAGCCCTGGACAGTTCCTTTCCCGCAGGCGGGAAAAGAGTGAGGGCCACCACAGGTTGTCGAAGGCGCCACTGATGTCTACCATGATGCCGACAACATACTTGTGCGGGGCAGAGCCACAGACCTCGGCAGCCAGGGCGATTGCGTCAGACGCAGAACACCCAGACCGAAAACCGAATTGTCTGTCGCTCATCCCACACAGCATGCGGTGTGCTGTCAGTCTGTGTGCTAGTAGCCTCTCAAAAAGTTTGCCCAGTACATCTAGCAGGCAGATAGGTCTATAAGACTTGATTTCTGTAGGATCTTTGTCTGGACTCTTTTTAATTATTATTACATTTGCTTTTTTTCCAAATTGCTGGGAATTTCCCGAGTTGTAAGCACTCGTTGTACAACTTTGTGAGAGGAGCTACGAGCTGGGGGGCAAGGAATTGCACCACCTCCGCAGTAATGCCGTCTGGGCCAGGAGCTTTACCCTTTTTAAGGGCCTTTATTTGGGCAGCGACTTCCTCTTCAGAGAAGGGGTAAGTTCTTATGTTATTGTTGTAGTCCCTTTGGTCTTCTCTTCTTATTTCTTTCTGTTCATCTGTCTCATTATCTTCCACGTCGTCAGGCAACAGGACCCGGAGGAGGGCCTCGGCAGTTTCCTGCCACGTGCCCGTCATCCGGTCCCCGTCCCTGACAGTGGAGAGCACCATAGGTGATCTTATTTTCTCTCTTACTAACTTGTACGGGACTCCCCAAGGGTCCGTAGCCAATTGGCTTTTTACGTAACTCTCCCAACTTCTGAGTCTGACAGCCCTGAGCTCCTGTTGGAATTGATCTTTGCTCTCTCTGTAGATCTGTAGCCATCTTTGTTTCTCTCTCCAGACGACACTCCGCTGGTAATACCTCCTCGCCCTCCTTACAGCCTGGCGCATCTGTTCTAATTCAGCCGACCATGGTGTGGGGGTGGCCGCGACGGCTCTCCTCCTGGTTGGTACCGCGGCTCGCACCGCCCTGGTGATAGCCTGTACCAGCTCTTCGGCGTATTCATCTACGTTTTCATCACCCTCCAGCAATGTCGGGATGTCGCACTCCTCCGCGAGACGGTCCCAGTTGGCTTTGTTATAATTGAACTGCAGCTCCCACCCCGTGTCCCTGTGGCACTCCCTTTCCCCAATGTTGAAAGAAATTAAGTTATGATCACTGGTGGTTGCTCTGTCCCACACTTTCCAGTTGTTGACTTTTGTGATGAGATTTGGTGTTACCAACGTCACATCTATATTTGTGCCATCTCCCCCGCCGCCTGTATAGGTGGGGGGGTTCCCTTGTTGGTTTGCAACCACCAGTTGTAATGCCATTATCGTCTCTTCGGCCTTTAGTCCTCGATCATCGTGAGTGCCACTGAACCACAGGGGGGACTTTGCATTTATGTCTGCCGTCACTATCATCCTGCGTCCCCGCAGTGCCGTGGTAACCTGTGTGAGTATCTCCAAAAACTCATCTATTTCTCGCCCATATTGGAAGTAAATGTTTGAGATGTAGATCACTCCTTTCGATGTTTGAAGTTCCACGACATTGCAGTGTTCGCTCGAAAACTGCGCGAGGACCGTGGTTCTGAATGATTTGTTTGTTATTATTATTGCTGCTTTTGGTTCTTCTCCAGTGTATATCATTTGCCAATTGGCAGCCATGTATGGGATTCGTCCCGCTTGAGAGTACGGTTCCTGTAGACAGAGCACGTCTAGACTCTTCTCTTCCACCACCCTCCGAAGTTCCTGCAAGACTAGTTTACTGTTGTGTGCGTTTATCTGACCCACGTTTATTTGGTTCACGTGGGAAGTAGGTATGAATATGTGATTCTGGCCAGTTTTTGGACCAGTCGTGAGCTACTCTACCATTGGTTATTACTGCTTGGTGATATAATTCTTCTATGTTGAAATTCTCATTACGTCTTTCAAATACCTTTTTAACTAGATCTCGCAGGGCTCCGAAGTCGGTGGGGAGATTCATTGTCTTGAGCTGGATTCTATCCACAGCCTCCATTACTGGGAAGGTGACATCTCTGCCATATTCATGGCCGACACGTACCACATGTCTTAGTGCCGTGGTGAGGATTGCCGGCTCCTCCAATCTGGAGAGTTGCAGTGCATGCTCCAGGTTGGGGTATATTCGTTGGGGGTCTATTCCCATTCCTCTCTGAGTTGGTGATACAGGGGATGAGTTTGTGCTAGTCACTTCATCAAACTGGACTTGTGCGGTGTTTTCTGATTCTTTACTAAGTGGAAGTGAACTCCCAGGTACAGGATGCCTTCGTGGCCGAGAAGGTTCTTGGTTCGACCCAGGTCCCCAGCAAGGAGGAGAGGGAGCTTCTTCTTCGCACGGATCTGTTTGTACACATACATCTTTCATTATTATTACCATGGATCTTGGTTGCATGACTTTTTGTAGAAATTGTTTGAATTTGCTTGCTCTCAGAGCGTCCCTCAACCTCTTGCTTGGGGATTTCCTTTTAGGCTTCCTGAGTTCAGTTATGGCCTCAGCCATAGTCAATTCGCGAAATTAGTCTTTGTTCCAACATCCTGTACGTTGGGCAGTTCCTTCCGGTGGTGTTGCACGGTTTTCTTCCTCTTTTTGTGCAAGGAATGCAGGTTACATTTTTGTTGCAATTTTTTCTTGTGTGGTCTTCTGCCCCACACCTGGAGCAGGCCGGCTTTCTTTCGCAGTGCTTATGGACATGGTCCAGATCGCCACAATTGTGGCATCGGGGGACTACTAAGTAGTCTCTGACATTAATTGCGTGAAACCCTATATATACTTTGCCCATAGCGGTTAATTTGCGCCACATCTTACCAGAAACCTCGGCGACGTGATGGACGACATCTCGTTCCCGAGGCCCGGTTTTAAAACGCAGCTTGAATTCATTTTTGAACGTTTCCCACTCACAGTCATCAAAATTCTGGTTATAAAGGGTTTCATACATGTCACTTTCGGTCAAGGCTACAGGTACATCATAGAGGATAACTAATGGATTTCTCTTTTTTAGTGGTTCACATTTGACTGCCTTCTTTAGTTTACTATTATTTAGTATCTTGTCTCTATCTTCTTCTGTGGCAAGATCCACGATTACCACATTCTTAGTAGCTTTCACTTTGTTCACTTTGATTTTATCTTTTGCCGGGTCAATGGTTGTTGTGAAAATTTCTTGTACTTTTTTGATGGTCTGTCCAGGTAGTGGTCTTAGAAAGACTGCCGTGTCTGGTTTCTTCGAAACCTTGGCAATCGTTTCCTTGGTTGTTTGGGCCTTCGTGGCGGTTTGCGCCACCACTCCAGCCCATGTCTTAGTCGGTTGTTGTCGAAGTCTGGTATTCTCTTTTTCCAATTCTTCAAGCCGCCCTTCTAGCTTTGCATGTGCTATGGCCCAGGCAGCAAGCTCATTCTTTATTGCCAGGACCGCGGCCTGACTAATCTTACCGTTTTTGACACTTGAGTCAAGAATTTGACTGATGCGACAGTGTCTTTCATAAATGTTTTCATCTTCGTGTCCCACTTCCTCCTGTGAGGTAGGGACAGCGGATATACTCGCCCTCGAAAGCGCACTCGAGTCACTCGTCTCTTGATCTGCCATGATGTTGACGAGTGAAAGAAGGTTGGGAGCCCGTCTCTTACCCCGGACCGGCTCCTCTGGCATGGGGGGGGACTGTTGCAGCTCGCCCACCGACCTCGCCCCTAGGTCAAGGGCACTCCTGAGCTGCAGGGTTCAACGCGCCGTTGCCAGCGCACTGGTCCCCGTCGAAGGCCTCGTCGTCGACGATTTCACTCGACGCTCCTCGGCAAGTGCACCCCGCACTCCGGAGAGGCGGATGCACCCCTCGCCCTTCGCCGCCTACTAGCCCGAGTTTCCACCTGAAGGCCGAAGACCCACTCCTACTCAGGTGGTGGGTCGGTCCCCCAGTCGTTCGGCGGTCTGGGCCCATCTAACCTAGCCCAGGCGATGTCACCACCTCCTGGGTTTGGCAGAACACGCCCCGGTTACCCAGGGGCGCGGCGAAGCACCCTTGCCGACTCGCGCCGAGATCCCACGCCGACAAACGAGGTCGCCGGCATGCAGAGCACCTGCTGGTCTGTGCCCTGCGAACAGAAAGGGACTGGTGTTCGGTCCCTCGACACAGCTCCCCCTGTGCCACGCACCCTTCGCTTTCGCATCGGGTTGGGTCGCAGCTCTCCCTTTTGACGCAAGGCAGAATGCCGAGCTTGACGTCTGGCACCACGGGAAGGCGGAAAGAGCTACTTGGGAAGGAGAGGCTGTAAGAGACGCTTCACTTCCCCGAGTGAGGACCGCCGCGGCACGCCCGACTGGAAAGCGATACGCCCCAGTGCGAGCCTCCGTGCCTTACGGCGCGCCGGCAACGGGCGGGCCCGCGCCGAAACGCGCCGTCAAGCGACTGACCTCACGCCAGACTCGGGACTCTGTTTGCATGTATTAGCTCTAGAATTACCACAGTTATCCAAGTAACGTGGGTACGATCTAAGGAACCATAACTGATTTAATGAGCCATTCGCGGTTTCACCTTAATGCGGCTTGTACTGAGACATGCATGGCTTAATCTTTGAGACAAGCATATGACTACTGGCAGGATCAACCAGGGAGCTGCGTCAACTAGAGCTGAGCAGCCGGCCGCCCGGGAGTGTGTCCCGGGGGCCCGCGCGAACACGCAAGCGTCCGCTCAATTATTCTGCAAACAGGAGGAGGCTGAGCTCCCCTGCACAATACACCTCGAAACCCTCTCAGGTCCCGGCGGCGCGCAGCGCCGTCCTAAGTACTTGGTCGGGTTCGAGAGAGGCGCAATCGCCCGGAGTTTGGCGAGTAGACGCTTTAGGTGCGACCACCCGTGCTCCCAACTGAGCTTGCCGCTGCCGACAGAGGCCCGGGAGCGTGCTGTCGTGGCATTGCCGGCGGGAGACAACACGCGCCACCTACGGTGGCCGGCAGCTCCAACGCCAGCGCCACAGAAGGACAAAAGCCCCACTTGGGTGCCGAAGCGAACTCTCCCAGCACAGCGCACGCGCCAACACGTCCGCACAGCTGCGATACAATCCACCTGCGAGAACCGCAGAGGCGACCGAGCAGCAGACGGCGTCGCGGCGCCGAGCGCCGGGCGGCGGCGCATCCTCAGCGCACACAGTCCTCAATCGGACCAGCACACTGCAGATGTCCACCGCGCTTCGCACCGGGCCCGCGAGGACCTACTTTGGCCGCACGGCGCCGCGTGCAGGGTGCGCCGGCGCGCAGCTGCGCCGCCTGCCGCCTCCGTCGGCCGGCGCGCCTGCCACTGGCCGCCCCCACCAGCCGGCTGTAGCGCGTGCGCCCACGCACCGCGCGGCCAGCACGCCGGAAGGCCCCCCCTCACCGGCCGGGGACGGTCCCACCCAGCCACCGCCGCGTATCGCTTCACACCCACATGCCATTCACGTTCGTGGGCATGGTGGGTATCGCTGAAACAACCGGTTGGTAGCTCAACCGATCGTCGCCATCACTGATTCACCTCTAGCGAGAACAACCGCACCACAACGGTTTACCAGTTCTTCATTTGCGTAACGTCACCAGCAAACGTAGACGTCCATCGCCATTTGCAAATTCAACGATTGTTGCATGCCTGTGTCAGGTGTCACGACACACTATGTCTGCCCACATACACGCAACAACATGTGCACGCTTCGCGAACACGTGGAAGGTGGCCCCCGTACGTATGCGATGTCCATTGCGCGAACGACTGTCAACCGGCCTCTGTCGCATGTCGCAGATGTGGAACGCAGTGCACCATGCTATCACGGTGTGTGAGAAGAGACGACTACGTCTGACAACACGCGCCACTACATCAACAGACGGCTCATGCTGATCGCCATCCACGGCATACCATACTGCAATCCAGCTCTTATAGGGAGACGACACGTAGCTGAGTGCACAATATTTGGACCGTATGGTTCGCCGTTGTTGGCGCAGTCGTGGTACGGTCACACATGTACCACGATGTATCATTCAGTACATGAGGACCAATGTGCGGTACAGTGTGTGATTTGGACGTACAACATCAGCGGACAGTTGCCACAAGCCGTACCACAACGTAGGCTGTGCTTCGCCATGCGAATGCCAATGAACAACTGCGAAGGGCATTGAGCATGTACGTCCTGCCGCCATCCGCATTACAGTGTATAGCTGCAAGGTGTTTAACATGAAGCGATACTCTGGGGACCGGGCAGTGCGAGTAGCAAACTATATTGCGGGGGTTGCAGTTAGGCAACACTACACTAATTTAACGCGTCGTATGACAATTACAGAGCAGGTTAAGGCCCAACGTGTGTTGGGTTAAGGCCCAACGTGTGTTGGGTTAAGGCCCAACGTGTGTTGGGTTAAGGCCCAACGTGTGTTGGGTTAAGGCCCAACGTGTGTTGGGTTAAGGCCCAACGTGTGTTGGGTTAAGGCCCAACGTGTGTTGGGTTAAGGCCCAACGTGTGTTGGGTTAAGGCCCAACGTGTGTTGGGTTAAGGCCCAACGTGTGTTGGGTTAAGGCCCAACGTGTGTTGGGTTAAGGCCCAACGTGTGTTGGGTTAAGGCCCAACGTGTGTTGGGTTAAGGCCCAACGTGTGTTGGGTTAAGGCCCAACGTGTGTTGGGTTAAGGCCCAACGTGTGTTGGGTTAAGGCCCAACGTGTGTTGGGTTAAGGCCCAACGTGTGTTGGGTTAAGGCCCAACGTGTGTTGGGTTAAGGCCCAACGTGTGTTGGGTTAAGGCCCAACGTGTGTTGGGTTAAGGCGCAACATAGGTTAGGTTAAGGCGCAACATAGGTTAGGTTAAGGCGCAACATAGGTTAGGTTAAGGCGCAACATAGGTTAGGTTAAGGCGCAACATAGGTTAGGTTAAGGCGCAACATAGGTTAGGTTACGGCGCAACATAGGTTAGGTTAAGGCGCAACATAGGTTAGGTTAAGGCGCAACATAGGTTAGGTTACGGCGCAACATAGGTTAGGTTAAGGCGCAACATAGGTTAGGTTAAGGCGCAACATAGGTTAGGTTAAGGCGCAACATAGGTTAGGTTAAGGCGCAACATAGGTTAGGTTAAGGCGCAACATAGGTTAGGTTAAGGCGCAACATAGGTTAGGTTAAGGCGCAACATAGGTTAGGTTAAGGCGCAACATAGGTTAGGTTAAGGCGCAACATAGGTTAGGTTACGGCGCAACATAGGTTAGGTTAAGGCGCAACATAGGTTAGGTTAAGGCGCAACATAGGTTAGGTTAAGGCGCAACATAGGTTAGGTTATGGCGCAACATAGGTTAGGTTACGGCGCAACATAGGTTAGGTTACGGCGCAACATAGGTTAGGTTAAGGCGCAACATAGGTTAGGTTAAGGCGCAACATAGGTTAGGTTAAGGCGCAACATAGGTTAGGTTAAGGCGCAACATAGGTTAGGTTAAGGCGCAACATAGGTTAGGTTAAGGCGCAACATAGGTTAGGTTAAGGCGCAACATAGGTTAGGTTAAGGCGCAACATGGGTTAGGTTAAGGCGCAACATGGGTTAGGTTAAGGCGCAACATGGGTTAGGTTAAGGCGCAACATGGGTTAGGTTAAGGCGCAACATGGGTTAGGTTAAGGCGCAACATGGGTTAGGTTAAGGCGCAACATGGGTTAGGTTAAGGCGCAACATGGGTTAGGTTAAGGCGCAACATGGGTTAGGTTAAGGCGCAACATGGGTTAGGTTAAGGCGCAACATGGGTTAGGTTAAGGCGCAACATGGGTTAGGTTAAGGTACAATATGGGTTAGGTTAAGGTACAATATGGGTTAGGTTAAGGTACAATATGGGTTAGGTTAAGGTACAATATGGGTTAGGTTAAGGTACAATATGGGTTAGGTTAAGGTACAATATGGGTTAGGTTAAGGTACAATATGGGTTAGGTTAAGGTACAATATGGGTTAGGTTAAGGTACAATATGGGTTAGGTTAAGGTACAATATGGGTTAGGTTAAGGTACAATACGGGTTAGGTTAAGGTACAATACGGGTTAGGTTAAGGTACAATACGGGTTAGGTTAAGGTACAATACGGGTTAGGTTAAGGTACAATACGGGTTAGGTTAAGGTACTTGGGGGGGGGGGGGGCCCGGTTTGTTGATTGTGATTATCGTAAGTAAATGACTGCGGCATCATCTGATTTGCCACGTCAGGGTGCACCTTTGGCTCATAACAGGCGGCGCTCTGATTCCATGCTTGTGGCAGACCTGTGTCTTTCATTCCTGCCATTGTTTGTGTGGTGTGACAGGAGGCAGTATTGTGATGTTGGGTGCACCCCTGTCTGGGACATGTGTGGGTGTTGGTGGCTTAGCTGAGCAATGGTGGTTGTCGGAAGGGTGGGATATTCTGTTTTCCGAGTGGACCTCCCGGTCTGGTTATGATAGTGTGGATTGTCTAATGTGGCAGAGAGGATGCACTGGGTGTTGTTCCATGCTGGTGCTTACATATTGTCTGTGTGCCTGTTACAGGCAGAGAGTAGTGCGTGATAAGAGTGTCTGGCTGACGTGTGATTGTGAGCAGAGTCTTTCAGCATGTATACGGACAGGTCTATACATTATCTGTATTCTGATGGCTCTATCTATTACTAATCAGCGCCGTGTATACGTTTAATCCGGTTCCAGTCGAAACTATTGTATCTCTGTACATTAGTGACACGGCGAGCCCGCTATGTAGTTACTCGTCTCGGCAGCTTCCACCGGTGTATGGCAAATGATTATAAGGAATCAGTCTAGTCGTCAATACCGATAGTCTGACGTCACATGTCTGGGGTGGGGGACGCTGCGCCCTTCCGGTGGGTCATGGCCTAGGAAGACTCTTCCCACGCAGGGGGGCTTGGACTGTCATTGACTCTTCCGAGTAATATACTTGCCGTACGTTTTTGCGACTGCGAGTGCAACGCTCACCGGTACCGACATGGATGGAGCGCCTCCTAGCTGCCGCTGAGCATCTGCATTCGTACAGCGAGCAACGCGATCGCGTCTGTAGCTCGTACGTGGTACAGCTCGCAGCTCATGTATATGGACAGCGGGAATGTCGCATATTGGACATAACTCTTCATGAAACGCACGTTATAGGGGTGGATTGCACATTGCGAGTGCGAGCAAAGTCCGCCGTTCATCCGCTGGAGTTGCGAGTTGGGCGGTTGGGGTGGGGCACGAACGGGTGCAGGTGGAGTGATTGCCGGTCCACGACTTCGTGCGGCAGAGGCGCTGGCGTTGGGGTGGGGTCGAAAGAAGGGCACTGTGGGCCCATCGCTGTCTTAGTCGGCTTGGCGTCTCATAGATGACGGTATCGTCGTTGCAGGAGGTCATGTTGCGGGAGACCTACAGATGGCGGTATGTTTTGCGGTGCGCTCGACATGGCGGACGTAGTGTTGTCAGATTCGCATAGATGGAGGTATTGCATGTGGTTTCGCCGTATTTTCATAGATGGCGATACTGTTTTGCCGGCATGGTTGGCGTAGTTCCGTCGGATCC
>NW_025726200.1:77500-82500 GCF_021461395.2 Schistocerca americana | reverse complement strand
GAGGCGCGGCCGGCCCCACAGGCGGCCGCGACGCTCCCAGGTCTGCGAAGCGGGGCAAACGCCGCGCGCTTCAGTATACGTAGCCGACCCTCAGCCAGACGTGGCCCGGGAACGGAATCCATGGACCGCAATGTGCGTTCGAAACGTCGATGTTCATGTGTCCTGCAGTTCACATGTCGACGCGCAATTTGCTGCGTTCTTCATCGACCCACGAGCCGAGTGATCCACCGTCCTGGGTGATCTTTTCTTAGTTTACACTGTCTCTTTCAAGACAGTTGCATAGGCGGGACGTAGGCGTGTGGCGGCCCCTGTTCAAGCGTTCTGTGTCCAACGGCCTCACGGCCGATGGGCGTCGTACGGCTCCACACCGGAGCGGACAGGCAGTCGGGCGAAAGTCATTCAAAACCGGCGCCAGGCGCCAGGTGCCGCAGGCCAGCCGCTCCAGCGCTTCAGCGCTCGTACCACACAACATTGGCGTTAGTTTTGAGAAGCACGCGTGGTTCCGCACGCGGCGCACGGCTACTGCGAGCCGTACAGGTAGCGTGTTGCGCGACACGACACGCACATCGAAAGACATGCAGTCTAGTCGGTAATGATCCTTCCGCAGGTTCACCTACGGAAACCTTGTTACGACTTTTACTTCCTCTAAATGATCAAGTTTGGTCATCTTTCCGGTAGCATCGGCAACGACAGAGTCAATGCCGCGTACCAGTCCGAAGACCTCACTAAATCATTCAATCGGTAGTAGCGACGGGCGGTGTGTACAAAGGGCAGGGACGTAATCAACGCGAGCTTATGACTCGCGCTTACTGGGAATTCCTCGTTCATGGGGAACAATTGCAAGCCCCAATCCCTAGCACGAAGGAGGTTCAGCGGGTTACCCCGACCTTTCGGCCTAGGAAGACACGCTGATTCCTTCAGTGTAGCGCGCGTGCGGCCCAGAACATCTAAGGGCATCACAGACCTGTTATTGCTCAATCTCGTGCGGCTAGAAGCCGCCTGTCCCTCTAAGAAGAAAAGTAATCGCTGACAGCACGAAGGATGTCACGCGACTAGTTAGCAGGCTAGAGTCTCGTTCGTTATCGGAATTAACCAGACAAATCGCTCCACCAACTAAGAACGGCCATGCACCACCACCCACCGAATCAAGAAAGAGCTATCAATCTGTCAATCCTTCCGGTGTCCGGGCCTGGTGAGGTTTCCCGTGTTGAGTCAAATTAAGCCGCAGGCTCCACTCCTGGTGGTGCCCTTCCGTCAATTCCTTTAAGTTTCAGCTTTGCAACCATACTTCCCCCGGAACCCAAAAGCTTTGGTTTCCCGGAGGCTGCCCGCCGAGTCATCGGAGGAACTGCGGCGGATCGCTGGCTGGCATCGTTTATGGTTAGAACTAGGGCGGTATCTGATCGCCTTCGAACCTCTAACTTTCGTTCTTGATTAATGAAAACATACTTGGCAAATGCTTTCGCTTCTGTTCGTCTTGCGACGATCCAAGAATTTCACCTCTAACGTCGCAATACGAATGCCCCCGCCTGTCCCTATTAATCATTACCTCGGGTTCCGAAAACCAACAAAATAGAACCGAGGTCCTATTCCATTATTCCATGCACACAGTATTCAGGCGGGCTTGCCTGCTTTAAGCACTCTAATTTGTTCAAAGTAAACGTGCCGGCCCACCGAGACACTCACTCAAGAGCACCCTGGTAGGATTGCAACGGGGTCCGCCTCGGGACGCACGAGCACGCACGAGGCGCGTCGCACGCCTTCAGCTCGCCCCACCGGCAGGACGTCCCACGATACATGCCAGTTAAACACCGACGGGCGGTGAACCAACAGCGTGGGACACAAATCCAACTACGAGCTTTTTAACCGCAACAACTTTAATATACGCTATTGGAGCTGGAATTACCGCGGCTGCTGGCACCAGACTTGCCCTCCAATAGATACTCGTTAAAGGATTTAAAGTGTACTCATTCCGATTACGGGGCCTCGGATGAGTCCCGTATCGTTATTTTTCGTCACTACCTCCCCGTGCCGGGAGTGGGTAATTTGCGCGCCTGCTGCCTTCCTTGGATGTGGTAGCCGTTTCTCAGGCTCCCTCTCCGGAATCGAACCCTGATTCCCCGTTACCCGTTACAACCATGGTAGGCGCAGAACCTACCATCGACAGTTGATAAGGCAGACATTTGAAAGATGCGTCGCCGGTACGAGGACCGTGCGATCAGCCCAAAGTTATTCAGAGTCACCAAGGCAAACGGACCGGACGAGCCGACCGATTGGTTTTGATCTAATAAAAGCGTCCCTTCCATCTCTGGTCGGGACTCTGTTTGCATGTATTAGCTCTAGAATTACCACAGTTATCCAAGTAACGTGGGTACGATCTAAGGAACCATAACTGATTTAATGAGCCATTCGCGGTTTCACCTTAATGCGGCTTGTACTGAGACATGCATGGCTTAATCTTTGAGACAAGCATATGACTACTGGCAGGATCAACCAGGGAGCTGCGTCAACTAGAGCTGAGCAGCCGGCCGCCCGGGAGTGTGTCCCGGGGGCCCGCGCGAACACGCAAGCGTCCGCTCAATTATTCTGCAAACAGGAGGAGGCTGAGCTCCCCTGCACAATACACCTCGAAACCCTCTCAGGTCCCGGCGGCGCGCAGCGCCGTCCTAAGTACTTGGTCGGGTTCGAGAGAGGCGCAATCGCCCGGAGTTTGGCGAGTAGACGCTTTAGGTGCGACCACCCGTGCTCCCAACTGAGCTTGCCGCTGCCGACAGAGGCCCGGGAGCGTGCTGTCGTGGCATTGCCGGCGGGAGACAACACGCGCCACCTACGGTGGCCGGCAGCTCCAACGCCAGCGCCACAGAAGGACAAAAGCCCCACTTGGGTGCCGAAGCGAACTCTCCCAGCACAGCGCACGCGCCAACACGTCCGCACAGCTGCGATACAATCCACCTGCGAGAACCGCAGAGGCGACCGAGCAGCAGACGGCGTCGCGGCGCCGAGCGCCGGGCGGCGGCGCATCCTCAGCGCACACAGTCCTCAATCGGACCAGCACACTGCAGATGTCCACCGCGCTTCGCACCGGGCCCGCGAGGACCTACTTTGGCCGCACGGCGCCGCGTGCAGGGTGCGCCGGCGCGCAGCTGCGCCGCCTGCCGCCTCCGTCGGCCGGCGCGCCTGCCACTGGCCGCCCCCACCAGCCGGCTGTAGCGCGTGCGCCCACGCACCGCGCGGCCAGCACGCCGGAAGGCCCCCCCTCACCGGCCGGGGACGGTCCCACCCAGCCACCGCCGCGTATCGCTTCACACCCACATGCCATTCACGTTCGTGGGCATGGTGGGTATCGCTGAAACAACCGGTTGGTAGCTCAACCGATCGTCGCCATCACTGATTCACCTCTAGCGAGAACAACCGCACCACAACGGTTTACCAGTTCTTCATTTGCGTAACGTCACCAGCAAACGTAGACGTCCATCGCCATTTGCAAATTCAACGATTGTTGCATGCCTGTGTCAGGTGTCACGACACACTATGTCTGCCCACATACACGCAACAACATGTGCACGCTTCGCGAACACGTGGAAGGTGGCCCCCGTACGTATGCGATGTCCATTGCGCGAACGACTGTCAACCGGCCTCTGTCGCATGTCGCAGATGTGGAACGCAGTGCACCATGCTATCACGGTGTGTGAGAAGAGACGACTACGTCTGACAACACGCGCCACTACATCAACAGACGGCTCATGCTGATCGCCATCCACGGCATACCATACTGCAATCCAGCTCTTATAGGGAGACGACACGTAGCTGAGTGCACAATATTTGGACCGTATGGTTCGCCGTTGTTGGCGCAGTCGTGGTACGGTCACACATGTACCACGATGTATCATTCAGTACATGAGGACCAATGTGCGGTACAGTGTGTGATTTGGACGTACAACATCAGCGGACAGTTGCCACAAGCCGTACCACAACGTAGGCTGTGCTTCGCCATGCGAATGCCAATGAACAACTGCGAAGGGCATTGAGCATGTACGTCCTGCCGCCATCCGCATTACAGTGTATAGCTGCAAGGTGTTTAACATGAAGCGATACTCTGGGGACCGGGCAGTGCGAGTAGCAAACTATATTGCGGGGGTTGCAGTTAGGCAACACTACACTAATTTAACGCGTCGTATGACAATTACAGAGCAGGTTAAGGCCCAACGTGTGTTGGGTTAAGGCCCAACGTGTGTTGGGTTAAGGCCCAACGTGTGTTGGGTTAAGGCCCAACGTGTGTTGGGTTAAGGCCCAACGTGTGTTGGGTTAAGGCCCAACGTGTGTTGGGTTAAGGCCCAACGTGTGTTGGGTTAAGGCCCAACGTGTGTTGGGTTAAGGCCCAACGTGTGTTGGGTTAAGGCCCAACGTGTGTTGGGTTAAGGCCCAACGTGTGTTGGGTTAAGGCCCAACGTGTGTTGGGTTAAGGCCCAACGTGTGTTGGGTTAAGGCCCAACGTGTGTTGGGTTAAGGCCCAACGTGTGTTGGGTTAAGGCCCAACGTGTGTTGGGTTAAGGCCCAACGTGTGTTGGGTTAAGGCCCAACGTGTGTTGGGTTAAGGCCCAACGTGTGTTGGGTTAAGGCGCAACATAGGTTAGGTTAAGGCGCAACATAGGTTAGGTTAAGGCGCAACATAGGTTAGGTTAAGGCGCAACATAGGTTAGGTTAAGGCGCAACATAGGTTAGGTTAAGGCGCAACATAGGTTAGGTTACGGCGCAACATAGGTTAGGTTAAGGCGCAACATAGGTTAGGTTAAGGCGCAACATAGGTTAGGTTACGGCGCAACATAGGTTAGGTTAAGGCGCAACATAGGTTAGGTTAAGGCGCAACATAGGTTAGGTTAAGGCGCAACATAGGTTAGGTTAAGGCGCAACATAGGTTAGGTTAAGGCGCAACATAGGTTAGGTTAAGGCGCAACATAGGTTAGGTTAAGGCGCAACATAGGTTAGGTTAAGGCGCAACA
>NW_025726200.1:65000-67500 GCF_021461395.2 Schistocerca americana | reverse complement strand
TGCGTCAACTAGAGCTGAGCAGCCGGCCGCCCGGGAGTGTGTCCCGGGGGCCCGCGCGAACACGCAAGCGTCCGCTCAATTATTCTGCAAACAGGAGGAGGCTGAGCTCCCCTGCACAATACACCTCGAAACCCTCTCAGGTCCCGGCGGCGCGCAGCGCCGTCCTAAGTACTTGGTCGGGTTCGAGAGAGGCGCAATCGCCCGGAGTTTGGCGAGTAGACGCTTTAGGTGCGACCACCCGTGCTCCCAACTGAGCTTGCCGCTGCCGACAGAGGCCCGGGAGCGTGCTGTCGTGGCATTGCCGGCGGGAGACAACACGCGCCACCTACGGTGGCCGGCAGCTCCAACGCCAGCGCCACAGAAGGACAAAAGCCCCACTTGGGTGCCGAAGCGAACTCTCCCAGCACAGCGCACGCGCCAACACGTCCGCACAGCTGCGATACAATCCACCTGCGAGAACCGCAGAGGCGACCGAGCAGCAGACGGCGTCGCGGCGCCGAGCGCCGGGCGGCGGCGCATCCTCAGCGCACACAGTCCTCAATCGGACCAGCACACTGCAGATGTCCACCGCGCTTCGCACCGGGCCCGCGAGGACCTACTTTGGCCGCACGGCGCCGCGTGCAGGGTGCGCCGGCGCGCAGCTGCGCCGCCTGCCGCCTCCGTCGGCCGGCGCGCCTGCCACTGGCCGCCCCCACCAGCCGGCTGTAGCGCGTGCGCCCACGCACCGCGCGGCCAGCACGCCGGAAGGCCCCCCCTCACCGGCCGGGGACGGTCCCACCCAGCCACCGCCGCGTATCGCTTCACACCCACATGCCATTCACGTTCGTGGGCATGGTGGGTATCGCTGAAACAACCGGTTGGTAGCTCAACCGATCGTCGCCATCACTGATTCACCTCTAGCGAGAACAACCGCACCACAACGGTTTACCAGTTCTTCATTTGCGTAACGTCACCAGCAAACGTAGACGTCCATCGCCATTTGCAAATTCAACGATTGTTGCATGCCTGTGTCAGGTGTCACGACACACTATGTCTGCCCACATACACGCAACAACATGTGCACGCTTCGCGAACACGTGGAAGGTGGCCCCCGTACGTATGCGATGTCCATTGCGCGAACGACTGTCAACCGGCCTCTGTCGCATGTCGCAGATGTGGAACGCAGTGCACCATGCTATCACGGTGTGTGAGAAGAGACGACTACGTCTGACAACACGCGCCACTACATCAACAGACGGCTCATGCTGATCGCCATCCACGGCATACCATACTGCAATCCAGCTCTTATAGGGAGACGACACGTAGCTGAGTGCACAATATTTGGACCGTATGGTTCGCCGTTGTTGGCGCAGTCGTGGTACGGTCACACATGTACCACGATGTATCATTCAGTACATGAGGACCAATGTGCGGTACAGTGTGTGATTTGGACGTACAACATCAGCGGACAGTTGCCACAAGCCGTACCACAACGTAGGCTGTGCTTCGCCATGCGAATGCCAATGAACAACTGCGAAGGGCATTGAGCATGTACGTCCTGCCGCCATCCGCATTACAGTGTATAGCTGCAAGGTGTTTAACATGAAGCGATACTCTGGGGACCGGGCAGTGCGAGTAGCAAACTATATTGCGGGGGTTGCAGTTAGGCAACACTACACTAATTTAACGCGTCGTATGACAATTACAGAGCAGGTTAAGGCCCAACGTGTGTTGGGTTAAGGCCCAACGTGTGTTGGGTTAAGGCCCAACGTGTGTTGGGTTAAGGCCCAACGTGTGTTGGGTTAAGGCCCAACGTGTGTTGGGTTAAGGCCCAACGTGTGTTGGGTTAAGGCCCAACGTGTGTTGGGTTAAGGCCCAACGTGTGTTGGGTTAAGGCCCAACGTGTGTTGGGTTAAGGCCCAACGTGTGTTGGGTTAAGGCCCAACGTGTGTTGGGTTAAGGCCCAACGTGTGTTGGGTTAAGGCCCAACGTGTGTTGGGTTAAGGCCCAACGTGTGTTGGGTTAAGGCCCAACGTGTGTTGGGTTAAGGCCCAACGTGTGTTGGGTTAAGGCCCAACGTGTGTTGGGTTAAGGCCCAACGTGTGTTGGGTTAAGGCCCAACGTGTGTTGGGTTAAGGCCCAACGTGTGTTGGGTTAAGGCCCAACGTGTGTTGGGTTAAGGCCCAACGTGTGTTGGGTTAAGGCGCAACATAGGTTAGGTTAAGGCGCAACATAGGTTAGGTTAAGGCGCAACATAGGTTAGGTTAAGGCGCAACATAGGTTAGGTTAAGGCGCAACATAGGTTAGGTTAAGGCGCAACATAGGTTAGGTTACGGCGCAACATAGGTTAGGTTAAGGCGCAACATAGGTTAGGTTAAGGCGCAACATAGGTTAGGTTACGGCGCAACATAGGTTAGGTTAAGGCGCAACATAGGTTAGGTTAAGGCGCAACATAGGTTAGGTTAAGGCGCAACATAGGTTAGGTTAAGGCGCAACATAGGTTAGGTTAAGGCGCAACATA
>NW_025726200.1:55000-60000 GCF_021461395.2 Schistocerca americana | reverse complement strand
TATCTGGGCGTCGACCACGCGGGCGATGCCGTCTTTGACCGCCACCACGTCAGGCTTGCGGATGCCCTCAGGTGTTCGGAGGTGGGGCTCCACAGAAACATTGAAGCCCCTCTGCGCGAGTCCACGGGCGACATAACGCACTACAGCGTCATGGCGCTTGACCCGGGACCCGTGCGTCCTAAAGCAAGCCTGAAGTACGTGGTTGGCGGTCTCCACGGCCTGGCACCCCGCGCGGCATCTGGTGTCCGCCTCCCGCCCGCGACTGCGCCGTGCCTTCGTAGGGAAGGCGTTGATGCGGGCGCGGAGGGCGTCGATGTATTCACGCCCAGATAGCAGGCGACTGGTGTCGGCGACCCACTGATGTTGGCCACTGACGGCGGCAGAAGATGACAGTGCCGCACCGTCAATGGCGATGTGTAGGCGCGCCGCCCACATTTCCCCAACCTGCGTTGACGATTTGAGGAGGTGGCCCTCCCACATTAGGTGGCGCTCCAGCACCTCGATCTCACGCTGTACCTCATCCATGCCTGCACCGTCGCAGGCTGGCCCTATCTTCTTCAGCGCCAGGAGACGGGACCGACGGAGGGTCGGACCCATCCATCGGCAAGATGGAATGCCGAGGCCCCCCTGGGCAACAGGAGCGTGGAAGTATCCCAGGGGGGTGTCCGCCGGAAGGCGGAACCATCTCCTGACGGCGGCCCGGATGGTGACGTCGGCCGACTTCAATGCACCCACCCGGGTGCGGCTGAGGGCCAGCCCGTGGTACAGGCCAGGGAGAAGTACGTTGGTGAGAGCGTGGAGGCGCTGTTGCGGCTTCAGCGGAGCTCGGGAGATGACGTCAAGCTGCTCCACCAGGTGACTACGTGGATTGAAGACACAGCGACCCGCCGTGGAAAATTGCAGCCCCAGGTACCGGAAGGTTTCACCCACACGCAGGGCAGGCATGGTGGTATTGCCTGCTGTGAAGGTGACATTGCTGTCCACCTTCACCTTCTTTTCGCGCCCTGACGCGACTAAGGCGAGGGTGAAACACTTCCGGGCGTTGATCTGCAGCCCCAGGTGGGCGAGGGCTGCGGTAGCTGCGTCGATGAGGGACTGCAAGCCCCTCGGGGTCGCTGCAAACAGCAAGACGTCATCTGCAAAGGCCGCAGCGTTGACTCTGCGACCGAGGATCCGAGCTCCGATGTGGGAGGGCAGTTGGCCTAAAACGTAGTCCACCGCAAAGTTGAACAGGAGGGGGGAGAGGGGATCGCCCTGGCGAACGCCCCGTGCTGGCTGCACAGACACGCCCACGCCGGCGCCGTCCGCTATCACTGTCGTGCTGCCCTCGTAGCACCGCTCGACATACTCGACAAAGCAATCCGGCAGGCCATGCGCCTTCAGCACGGGGCGAAGGGCAGCATGATCAACCGAATCGAATGCCTTAGATACGTCGATCGATGCCACAAAGACAGAGCGGCAGGAGCGAACTGCGTCGGTGAGAGCAGTGTCCAAGATGAAGGTATTTTCCAACATCCCATCCCGAGGGATGAATGCCCGCTGACGTTCGTCCACAGCACATGCGCGCATCAGGCGTGACGCGAGAACCTTGTGGAAGGTCCGCGCCAACACCGAGCAGACCGTAATGGGGCGAAAGTCAGCGGGGGATGTTGGTGCAGCCGTTTTCGGGAGAAGGGACGTCCGCGCGCGAAGCAGGCGTTCCGGAAGGGCGCGGGCCAGAAGGAAGAGATTCATCACTTTCACCAGGACTTCGTGCGGCAGGCGCCGCAACTCCGCTGGGGTAAGGCCGTCCGGCCCGGCTGCTGATCCCCTGGGCGGCAACGCGGCGGCGACCTCCTCATGTGTGACCGGCCCCCATATGCACTCGAGAGCGACAGGCTCTGAGTGCGGGAGGAGGCGGTCACGAATGAAGCCCGCGGTGGAGATGGGCTTCTTGGTGAAGAGGTCCGCCCAGAAGTCCAGCAGACCAGGGATGGCAGGTGGCGGCTGGAGCAGGGTGCCATCCAAGAGGCCGCGCACGCAACGTGCACGCGACCGTCGGAAGGCATCCTGCGTTCTCGCGTACTCCCAGCGGCGCCGCTTGCGCTTCTGCGTCGGCGGCGCGGCAGGCGGCCGCTTCGATGGTTGGCGCGGCCGCTGTGTCCTGGTGATCGATCTCTCCCCTCTGGACCCGACCGACGCAAGGGCATCCGGGAGCATGCCCAGGATGACATCGGGCGGCGTGCCCCGCCCTAGACCTATGACACGATCCAGGGCAGAGAAACGCTGGGCGGAAGCGGGTAGCCCCGCCAGATGCTCCCAGATGGCGGCGTCAGTCGGCCCCTCCGGCGGCGGCCCGGTGGTGTCGGCCGCGAAGTCCTCGGCTGCGTCGACGGGCGGCGCAGCGGCCTCGCCCGCGTCAGGCAGCGGGCTCGCTGCTCCCCGGCGGGACGCCGGCTCTTCCCCCCGACCGATCTCAAGCGCCTCCATGAATTGGCGGACAAGCTGCTTGTGGGCAGCTTGCCGCCGTCGGCACTTGATTGCCTCGAGCGTTCGGTCGGGGAACATCCTGATGAGTTCTTGATTGACGAAGAAGAACCGGGCGTCCCTCTCAAGGAACAGTTCGGCCTCCGCCTTGGCGAGCGACAGGACTTCTTCCTCCGTCCACCTCGCGCGATGCCTCTCCGTGACGATCTCCGCGTTGGCGGCCGCAAGATGTTGGCGGCGGCGATGGACCCCGAGACCGTTCTTGGTTGTAAAGCTGCGGTGGCACTCACTACAGGTATACATAGCTGCAAAAGTTACAAGATTTTCGGCACGGCCGGTTGGCCGGCTAGGTGCTGGGGGAGTTGGGGTGGCACCTTCAGCGGAAGGGCCACCACTTGTTCTCTGCTTACTGCCCCCAACTAAAAAAGGGATAGTGCGAGGGGGGGCTGGTAACCCCCCCAAGCCCCTGGTGCGGTCTTCCACTCTGCGAAATCAGCGGGCCCACGAGAAGGGGAGAAGACCGCAGGAGAGGAGAGGCTAAGAGGGCTAGGCCCATGTATTGCGCATCACTCTCCCTGTAACTATAACCCAAGGAAGGCACCTCGCAGCAGCAGCACGACTACATCAAGACCGCACTTCGAGAAGCCAAGTCCGGATGCAGCCACACCGCTGCCACTTGGCCACCTTAAGAGAGTCATAGTTACTCCCGCCGTTTACCCGCGCTTGCTTGAATTTCTTCACGTTGACATTCAGAGCACTGGGCAGAAATCACATTGCGTCAACACCCGCTAGGGCCATCGCAATGCTTTGTTTTAATTAGACAGTCGGATTCCCCCAGTCCGTGCCAGTTCTGAGTTGATCGTTGAATGGCGGCCGAAGAGAATCCGCGCACCCGCGCGCCCCCGGAGGAGCACGCTAAGGCGGACGCGGCCTCGCAGCAAGGAAGATCCGTGGGAGGCCAAGGCACGGGACCGAGCTCGGATCCTGCACGCAGGTTGAAGCACCGGGGCGCGAACGCCGCGCAGGCGCGCGCATCCTGCACCGCCGGCCAGCACGAGGCCAACCAACGGCGAGAGCAGACCACGCCCGCGCTAAACGCCCGCACTTACCGGCACCCCTACGGCACTCACCTCGCCCAGGCCCGGCACGTTAGCGCTGACCCACTTCCCGACCAAGCCCGACACGCCCCGATCCTCAGAGCCAATCCTTATCCCGAAGTTACGGATCCAATTTGCCGACTTCCCTTACCTACATTATTCTATCGACTAGAGGCTCTTCACCTTGGAGACCTGCTGCGGATATGGGTACGAACCGGCGCGACACCTCCACGTGGCCCTCTCCCGGATTTTCAAGGTCCGAGGGGAAGATCGGGACACCGCCGCAACTGCGGTGCTCTTCGCGTTCCAAACCCTATCTCCCTGCTAGAGGATTCCAGGGAACTCGAACGCTCATGCAGAAAAGAAAACTCTTCCCCGATCTCCCGACGGCGTCTCCGGGTCCTTTTGGGTTACCCCGACGAGCATCTCTAAAAGAGGGGCCCGACTTGTATCGGTTCCGCTGCCGGGTTCCGGAATAGGAACCGGATTCCCTTTCGCCCAACGGGGGCCAGCACAAAGTGCATCATGCTATGACGGCCCCCATCAACATCGGATTTCTCCTAGGGCTTAGGATCGACTGACTCGTGTGCAACGGCTGTTCACACGAAACCCTTCTCCGCGTCAGCCCTCCAGGGCCTCGCTGGAGTATTTGCTACTACCACCAAGATCTGCACCGACGGCGGCTCCAGGCAGGCTCACGCCCAGACCCTTCTGCGCCCACCGCCGCGACCCTCCTACTCGTCAGGGCTTCGCGGCCGGCCGCAAGGACCGGCCATGACTGCCAGACTGACGGCCGAGTATAGGCACGACGCTTCAGCGCCATCCATTTTCAGGGCTAGTTGCTTCGGCAGGTGAGTTGTTACACACTCCTTAGCGGATTCCGACTTCCATGGCCACCGTCCTGCTGTCTTAAGCAACCAACGCCTTTCATGGTTTCCCATGAGCGTCGATTCGGGCGCCTTAACTCGGCGTTTGGTTCATCCCACAGCGCCAGTTCTGCTTACCAAAAGTGGCCCACTTGGCACTCCGATCCGAGTCGTTTGCTCGCGGCTTCAGCATATCAAGCAAGCCGGAGATCTCACCCATTTAAAGTTTGAGAATAGGTTGAGGTCGTTTCGGCCCCAAGGCCTCTAATCATTCGCTTTACCGGATGAGACTCGTACGAGCACCAGCTATCCTGAGGGAAACTTCGGAGGGAACCAGCTACTAGATGGTTCGATTAGTCTTTCGCCCCTATACCCAGCTCCGACGATCGATTTGCACGTCAGAATCGCTACGGACCTCCATCAGGGTTTCCCCTGACTTCGTCCTGGCCAGGCATAGTTCACCATCTTTCGGGTCCCAACGTGTACGCTCTAGGTGCGCCTCACCTCGCAATGAGGACGAGACGCCCCGGGAGTGCGGAGGCCGCCGCCCCGTGAAGGGCGGGGAAGCCCC
>NW_025726200.1:47500-52500 GCF_021461395.2 Schistocerca americana | reverse complement strand
TGGCTGGCATCGTTTATGGTTAGAACTAGGGCGGTATCTGATCGCCTTCGAACCTCTAACTTTCGTTCTTGATTAATGAAAACATACTTGGCAAATGCTTTCGCTTCTGTTCGTCTTGCGACGATCCAAGAATTTCACCTCTAACGTCGCAATACGAATGCCCCCGCCTGTCCCTATTAATCATTACCTCGGGTTCCGAAAACCAACAAAATAGAACCGAGGTCCTATTCCATTATTCCATGCACACAGTATTCAGGCGGGCTTGCCTGCTTTAAGCACTCTAATTTGTTCAAAGTAAACGTGCCGGCCCACCGAGACACTCACTCAAGAGCACCCTGGTAGGATTGCAACGGGGTCCGCCTCGGGACGCACGAGCACGCACGAGGCGCGTCGCACGCCTTCAGCTCGCCCCACCGGCAGGACGTCCCACGATACATGCCAGTTAAACACCGACGGGCGGTGAACCAACAGCGTGGGACACAAATCCAACTACGAGCTTTTTAACCGCAACAACTTTAATATACGCTATTGGAGCTGGAATTACCGCGGCTGCTGGCACCAGACTTGCCCTCCAATAGATACTCGTTAAAGGATTTAAAGTGTACTCATTCCGATTACGGGGCCTCGGATGAGTCCCGTATCGTTATTTTTCGTCACTACCTCCCCGTGCCGGGAGTGGGTAATTTGCGCGCCTGCTGCCTTCCTTGGATGTGGTAGCCGTTTCTCAGGCTCCCTCTCCGGAATCGAACCCTGATTCCCCGTTACCCGTTACAACCATGGTAGGCGCAGAACCTACCATCGACAGTTGATAAGGCAGACATTTGAAAGATGCGTCGCCGGTACGAGGACCGTGCGATCAGCCCAAAGTTATTCAGAGTCACCAAGGCAAACGGACCGGACGAGCCGACCGATTGGTTTTGATCTAATAAAAGCGTCCCTTCCATCTCTGGTCGGGACTCTGTTTGCATGTATTAGCTCTAGAATTACCACAGTTATCCAAGTAACGTGGGTACGATCTAAGGAACCATAACTGATTTAATGAGCCATTCGCGGTTTCACCTTAATGCGGCTTGTACTGAGACATGCATGGCTTAATCTTTGAGACAAGCATATGACTACTGGCAGGATCAACCAGGGAGCTGCGTCAACTAGAGCTGAGCAGCCGGCCGCCCGGGAGTGTGTCCCGGGGGCCCGCGCGAACACGCAAGCGTCCGCTCAATTATTCTGCAAACAGGAGGAGGCTGAGCTCCCCTGCACAATACACCTCGAAACCCTCTCAGGTCCCGGCGGCGCGCAGCGCCGTCCTAAGTACTTGGTCGGGTTCGAGAGAGGCGCAATCGCCCGGAGTTTGGCGAGTAGACGCTTTAGGTGCGACCACCCGTGCTCCCAACTGAGCTTGCCGCTGCCGACAGAGGCCCGGGAGCGTGCTGTCGTGGCATTGCCGGCGGGAGACAACACGCGCCACCTACGGTGGCCGGCAGCTCCAACGCCAGCGCCACAGAAGGACAAAAGCCCCACTTGGGTGCCGAAGCGAACTCTCCCAGCACAGCGCACGCGCCAACACGTCCGCACAGCTGCGATACAATCCACCTGCGAGAACCGCAGAGGCGACCGAGCAGCAGACGGCGTCGCGGCGCCGAGCGCCGGGCGGCGGCGCATCCTCAGCGCACACAGTCCTCAATCGGACCAGCACACTGCAGATGTCCACCGCGCTTCGCACCGGGCCCGCGAGGACCTACTTTGGCCGCACGGCGCCGCGTGCAGGGTGCGCCGGCGCGCAGCTGCGCCGCCTGCCGCCTCCGTCGGCCGGCGCGCCTGCCACTGGCCGCCCCCACCAGCCGGCTGTAGCGCGTGCGCCCACGCACCGCGCGGCCAGCACGCCGGAAGGCCCCCCCTCACCGGCCGGGGACGGTCCCACCCAGCCACCGCCGCGTATCGCTTCACACCCACATGCCATTCACGTTCGTGGGCATGGTGGGTATCGCTGAAACAACCGGTTGGTAGCTCAACCGATCGTCGCCATCACTGATTCACCTCTAGCGAGAACAACCGCACCACAACGGTTTACCAGTTCTTCATTTGCGTAACGTCACCAGCAAACGTAGACGTCCATCGCCATTTGCAAATTCAACGATTGTTGCATGCCTGTGTCAGGTGTCACGACACACTATGTCTGCCCACATACACGCAACAACATGTGCACGCTTCGCGAACACGTGGAAGGTGGCCCCCGTACGTATGCGATGTCCATTGCGCGAACGACTGTCAACCGGCCTCTGTCGCATGTCGCAGATGTGGAACGCAGTGCACCATGCTATCACGGTGTGTGAGAAGAGACGACTACGTCTGACAACACGCGCCACTACATCAACAGACGGCTCATGCTGATCGCCATCCACGGCATACCATACTGCAATCCAGCTCTTATAGGGAGACGACACGTAGCTGAGTGCACAATATTTGGACCGTATGGTTCGCCGTTGTTGGCGCAGTCGTGGTACGGTCACACATGTACCACGATGTATCATTCAGTACATGAGGACCAATGTGCGGTACAGTGTGTGATTTGGACGTACAACATCAGCGGACAGTTGCCACAAGCCGTACCACAACGTAGGCTGTGCTTCGCCATGCGAATGCCAATGAACAACTGCGAAGGGCATTGAGCATGTACGTCCTGCCGCCATCCGCATTACAGTGTATAGCTGCAAGGTGTTTAACATGAAGCGATACTCTGGGGACCGGGCAGTGCGAGTAGCAAACTATATTGCGGGGGTTGCAGTTAGGCAACACTACACTAATTTAACGCGTCGTATGACAATTACAGAGCAGGTTAAGGCCCAACGTGTGTTGGGTTAAGGCCCAACGTGTGTTGGGTTAAGGCCCAACGTGTGTTGGGTTAAGGCCCAACGTGTGTTGGGTTAAGGCCCAACGTGTGTTGGGTTAAGGCCCAACGTGTGTTGGGTTAAGGCCCAACGTGTGTTGGGTTAAGGCCCAACGTGTGTTGGGTTAAGGCCCAACGTGTGTTGGGTTAAGGCCCAACGTGTGTTGGGTTAAGGCCCAACGTGTGTTGGGTTAAGGCCCAACGTGTGTTGGGTTAAGGCCCAACGTGTGTTGGGTTAAGGCCCAACGTGTGTTGGGTTAAGGCCCAACGTGTGTTGGGTTAAGGCCCAACGTGTGTTGGGTTAAGGCCCAACGTGTGTTGGGTTAAGGCGCAACATAGGTTAGGTTAAGGCGCAACATAGGTTAGGTTAAGGCGCAACATAGGTTAGGTTAAGGCGCAACATAGGTTAGGTTAAGGCGCAACATAGGTTAGGTTAAGGCGCAACATAGGTTAGGTTACGGCGCAACATAGGTTAGGTTAAGGCGCAACATAGGTTAGGTTAAGGCGCAACATAGGTTAGGTTACGGCGCAACATAGGTTAGGTTAAGGCGCAACATAGGTTAGGTTAAGGCGCAACATAGGTTAGGTTAAGGCGCAACATAGGTTAGGTTAAGGCGCAACATAGGTTAGGTTAAGGCGCAACATAGGTTAGGTTAAGGCGCAACATAGGTTAGGTTAAGGCGCAACATAGGTTAGGTTAAGGCGCAACATAGGTTAGGTTAAGGCGCAACATAGGTTAGGTTACGGCGCAACATAGGTTAGGTTAAGGCGCAACATAGGTTAGGTTAAGGCGCAACATAGGTTAGGTTAAGGCGCAACATAGGTTAGGTTACGGCGCAACATAGGTTAGGTTACGGCGCAACATAGGTTAGGTTACGGCGCAACATAGGTTAGGTTAAGGCGCAACATAGGTTAGGTTAAGGCGCAACATAGGTTAGGTTAAGGCGCAACATAGGTTAGGTTAAGGCGCAACATAGGTTAGGTTAAGGCGCAACATAGGTTAGGTTAAGGCGCAACATAGGTTAGGTTAAGGCGCAACATGGGTTAGGTTAAGGCGCAACATGGGTTAGGTTAAGGCGCAACATGGGTTAGGTTAAGGCGCAACATGGGTTAGGTTAAGGCGCAACATGGGTTAGGTTAAGGCGCAACATGGGTTAGGTTAAGGCGCAACATGGGTTAGGTTAAGGCGCAACATGGGTTAGGTTAAGGCGCAACATGGGTTAGGTTAAGGCGCAACATGGGTTAGGTTAAGGCGCAACATGGGTTAGGTTAAGGCGCAACATGGGTTAGGTTAAGGCACAACATGGGTTAGGTTAAGGTACAATATGGGTTAGGTTAAGGTACAATATGGGTTAGGTTAAGGTACAATATGGGTTAGGTTAAGGTACAATATGGGTTAGGTTAAGGTACAATATGGGTTAGGTTAAGGTACAATATGGGTTAGGTTAAGGTACAATATGGGTTAGGTTAAGGTACAATATGGGTTAGGTTAAGGTACAATATGGGTTAGGTTAAGGTACAATACGGGTTAGGTTAAGGTACAATACGGGTTAGGTTAAGGTACAATACGGGTTAGGTTAAGGTACAATACGGGTTAGGTTAAGGCACTTGGGGGGGGGGGGGGGCCCGGTTTGTTGATTGTGATTATCGTAAGTAAATGACTGCGGCATCATCTGATTTGCCACGTCAGGGTGCACCTTTGGCTCATAACAGGCGGCGCTCTGATTCCATGCTTGTGGCAGACCTGTGTCTTTCATTCCTGCCATTGTTTGTGTGGTGTGACAGGAGGCAGTATTGTGATGTTGGGTGCACCCCTGTCTGGGACATGTGTGGGTGTTGGTGGCTTAGCTGAGCAATGGTGGTTGTCGGAAGGGTGGGATATTCTGTTTTCCGAGTGGACCTCCCGGTCTGGTTATGATAGTGTGGATTGTCTAATGTGGCAGAGAGGATGCACTGGGTGTTGTTCCATGCTGGTGCTTACATATTGTCTGTGTGCCTGTTACAGGCAGAGAGTAGTGCGTGATAAGAGTGTCTGGCTGACGTGTGATTGTGAGCAGAGTCTTTCAGCATGTATACGGACAGGTCTATACATTATCTGTATTCTGATGGCTCTATC
>NW_025726200.1:35000-40000 GCF_021461395.2 Schistocerca americana | reverse complement strand
CGGGCTTGCCTGCTTTAAGCACTCTAATTTGTTCAAAGTAAACGTGCCGGCCCACCGAGACACTCACTCAAGAGCACCCTGGTAGGATTGCAACGGGGTCCGCCTCGGGACGCACGAGCACGCACGAGGCGCGTCGCACGCCTTCAGCTCGCCCCACCGGCAGGACGTCCCACGATACATGCCAGTTAAACACCGACGGGCGGTGAACCAACAGCGTGGGACACAAATCCAACTACGAGCTTTTTAACCGCAACAACTTTAATATACGCTATTGGAGCTGGAATTACCGCGGCTGCTGGCACCAGACTTGCCCTCCAATAGATACTCGTTAAAGGATTTAAAGTGTACTCATTCCGATTACGGGGCCTCGGATGAGTCCCGTATCGTTATTTTTCGTCACTACCTCCCCGTGCCGGGAGTGGGTAATTTGCGCGCCTGCTGCCTTCCTTGGATGTGGTAGCCGTTTCTCAGGCTCCCTCTCCGGAATCGAACCCTGATTCCCCGTTACCCGTTACAACCATGGTAGGCGCAGAACCTACCATCGACAGTTGATAAGGCAGACATTTGAAAGATGCGTCGCCGGTACGAGGACCGTGCGATCAGCCCAAAGTTATTCAGAGTCACCAAGGCAAACGGACCGGACGAGCCGACCGATTGGTTTTGATCTAATAAAAGCGTCCCTTCCATCTCTGGTCGGGACTCTGTTTGCATGTATTAGCTCTAGAATTACCACAGTTATCCAAGTAACGTGGGTACGATCTAAGGAACCATAACTGATTTAATGAGCCATTCGCGGTTTCACCTTAATGCGGCTTGTACTGAGACATGCATGGCTTAATCTTTGAGACAAGCATATGACTACTGGCAGGATCAACCAGGGAGCTGCGTCAACTAGAGCTGAGCAGCCGGCCGCCCGGGAGTGTGTCCCGGGGGCCCGCGCGAACACGCAAGCGTCCGCTCAATTATTCTGCAAACAGGAGGAGGCTGAGCTCCCCTGCACAATACACCTCGAAACCCTCTCAGGTCCCGGCGGCGCGCAGCGCCGTCCTAAGTACTTGGTCGGGTTCGAGAGAGGCGCAATCGCCCGGAGTTTGGCGAGTAGACGCTTTAGGTGCGACCACCCGTGCTCCCAACTGAGCTTGCCGCTGCCGACAGAGGCCCGGGAGCGTGCTGTCGTGGCATTGCCGGCGGGAGACAACACGCGCCACCTACGGTGGCCGGCAGCTCCAACGCCAGCGCCACAGAAGGACAAAAGCCCCACTTGGGTGCCGAAGCGAACTCTCCCAGCACAGCGCACGCGCCAACACGTCCGCACAGCTGCGATACAATCCACCTGCGAGAACCGCAGAGGCGACCGAGCAGCAGACGGCGTCGCGGCGCCGAGCGCCGGGCGGCGGCGCATCCTCAGCGCACACAGTCCTCAATCGGACCAGCACACTGCAGATGTCCACCGCGCTTCGCACCGGGCCCGCGAGGACCTACTTCGGCCGCACGGCGCCGCGTGCAGGGTGCGCCGGCGCGCAGCTGCGCCGCCTGCCGCCTCCGTCGGCCGGCGCGCCTGCCACTGGCCGCCCCCACCAGCCGGCTGTAGCGCGTGCGCCCACGCACCGCGCGGCCAGCACGCCGGAAGGCCCCCCCTCACCGGCCGGGGACGGTCCCACCCAGCCACCGCCGCGTATCGCTTCACACCCACATGCCATTCACGTTCGTGGGCATGGTGGGTATCGCTGAAACAACCGGTTGGTAGCTCAACCGATCGTCGCCATCACTGATTCACCTCTAGCGAGAACAACCGCACCACAACGGTTTACCAGTTCTTCATTTGCGTAACGTCACCAGCAAACGTAGACGTCCATCGCCATTTGCAAATTCAACGATTGTTGCATGCCTGTGTCAGGTGTCACGACACACTATGTCTGCCCACATACACGCAACAACATGTGCACGCTTCGCGAACACGTGGAAGGTGGCCCCCGTACGTATGCGATGTCCATTGCGCGAACGACTGTCAACCGGCCTCTGTCGCATGTCGCAGATGTGGAACGCAGTGCACCATGCTATCACGGTGTGTGAGAAGAGACGACTACGTCTGACAACACGCGCCACTACATCAACAGACGGCTCATGCTGATCGCCATCCACGGCATACCATACTGCAATCCAGCTCTTATAGGGAGACGACACGTAGCTGAGTGCACAATATTTGGACCGTATGGTTCGCCGTTGTTGGCGCAGTCGTGGTACGGTCACACATGTACCACGATGTATCATTCAGTACATGAGGACCAATGTGCGGTACAGTGTGTGATTTGGACGTACAACATCAGCGGACAGTTGCCACAAGCCGTACCACAACGTAGGCTGTGCTTCGCCATGCGAATGCCAATGAACAACTGCGAAGGGCATTGAGCATGTACGTCCTGCCGCCATCCGCATTACAGTGTATAGCTGCAAGGTGTTTAACATGAAGCGATACTCTGGGGACCGGGCAGTGCGAGTAGCAAACTATATTGCGGGGGTTGCAGTTAGGCAACACTACACTAATTTAACGCGTCGTATGACAATTACAGAGCAGGTTAAGGCCCAACGTGTGTTGGGTTAAGGCCCAACGTGTGTTGGGTTAAGGCCCAACGTGTGTTGGGTTAAGGCCCAACGTGTGTTGGGTTAAGGCCCAACGTGTGTTGGGTTAAGGCCCAACGTGTGTTGGGTTAAGGCCCAACGTGTGTTGGGTTAAGGCCCAACGTGTGTTGGGTTAAGGCCCAACGTGTGTTGGGTTAAGGCCCAACGTGTGTTGGGTTAAGGCCCAACGTGTGTTGGGTTAAGGCCCAACGTGTGTTGGGTTAAGGCCCAACGTGTGTTGGGTTAAGGCCCAACGTGTGTTGGGTTAAGGCCCAACGTGTGTTGGGTTAAGGCCCAACGTGTGTTGGGTTAAGGCCCAACGTGTGTTGGGTTAAGGCCCAACGTGTGTTGGGTTAAGGCCCAACGTGTGTTGGGTTAAGGCCCAACGTGTGTTGGGTTAAGGCCCAACGTGTGTTGGGTTAAGGCGCAACATAGGTTAGGTTAAGGCGCAACATAGGTTAGGTTAAGGCGCAACATAGGTTAGGTTAAGGCGCAACATAGGTTAGGTTAAGGCGCAACATAGGTTAGGTTAAGGCGCAACATAGGTTAGGTTACGGCGCAACATAGGTTAGGTTAAGGCGCAACATAGGTTAGGTTACGGCGCAACATAGGTTAGGTTAAGGCGCAACATAGGTTAGGTTAAGGCGCAACATAGGTTAGGTTAAGGCGCAACATAGGTTAGGTTAAGGCGCAACATAGGTTAGGTTAAGGCGCAACATAGGTTAGGTTAAGGCGCAACATAGGTTAGGTTAAGGCGCAACATAGGTTAGGTTAAGGCGCAACATAGGTTAGGTTAAGGCGCAACATAGGTTAGGTTACGGCGCAACATAGGTTAGGTTAAGGCGCAACATAGGTTAGGTTAAGGCGCAACATAGGTTAGGTTAAGGCGCAACATAGGTTAGGTTATGGCGCAACATAGGTTAGGTTACGGCGCAACATAGGTTAGGTTACGGCGCAACATAGGTTAGGTTAAGGCGCAACATAGGTTAGGTTAAGGCGCAACATAGGTTAGGTTAAGGCGCAACATAGGTTAGGTTAAGGCGCAACATAGGTTAGGTTAAGGCGCAACATAGGTTAGGTTAAGGCGCAACATAGGTTAGGTTAAGGCGCAACATAGGTTAGGTTAAGGCGCAACATGGGTTAGGTTAAGGCGCAACATGGGTTAGGTTAAGGCGCAACATGGGTTAGGTTAAGGCGCAACATGGGTTAGGTTAAGGCGCAACATGGGTTAGGTTAAGGCGCAACATGGGTTAGGTTAAGGCGCAACATGGGTTAGGTTAAGGCGCAACATGGGTTAGGTTAAGGCGCAACATGGGTTAGGTTAAGGCGCAACATGGGTTAGGTTAAGGCGCAACATGGGTTAGGTTAAGGTACAATATGGGTTAGGTTAAGGTACAATATGGGTTAGGTTAAGGTACAATATGGGTTAGGTTAAGGTACAATATGGGTTAGGTTAAGGTACAATATGGGTTAGGTTAAGGTACAATATGGGTTAGGTTAAGGTACAATATGGGTTAGGTTAAGGTACAATATGGGTTAGGTTAAGGTACAATATGGGTTAGGTTAAGGTACAATATGGGTTAGGTTAAGGTACAATATGGGTTAGGTTAAGGTACAATACGGGTTAGGTTAAGGTACAATACGGGTTAGGTTAAGGTACAATACGGGTTAGGTTAAGGTACAATACGGGTTAGGTTAAGGTACAATACGGGTTAGGTTAAGGCACTTGGGGGGGGGGGGGCCCGGTTTGTTGATTGTGATTATCGTAAGTAAATGACTGCGGCATCATCTGATTTGCCACGTCAGGGTGCACCTTTGGCTCATAACAGGCGGCGCTCTGATTCCATGCTTGTGGCAGACCTGTGTCTTTCATTCCTGCCATTGTTTGTGTGGTGTGACAGGAGGCAGTATTGTGATGTTGGGTGCACCCCTGTCTGGGACATGTGTGGGTGTTGGTGGCTTAGCTGAGCAATGGTGGTTGTCGGAAGGGTGGGATATTCTGTTTTCCGAGTGGACCTCCCGGTCTGGTTATGATAGTGTGGATTGTCTAATGTGGCAGAGAGGATGCACTGGGTGTTGTTCCATGCTGGTGCTTACATATTGTCTGTGTGCCTGTTACAGGCAGAGAGTAGTGCGTGATAAGAGTGTCTGGCTGACGTGTGATTGTGAGCAGAGTCTTTCAGCATGTATACGGACAGGTCTATACATTATCTGTATTCTGATGGCTCTATCTATTACTAATCAGCGCCGTGTATACGTTTAATCCGGTTCCAGTCGAAACTATTGTATCTCTGTACATTAGTGACACGGCGAGCCCGCTATGTAGTTACTCGTCTCGGCAGCTTCCACCGGTGTATGGCAAATGATTATAAGGAATCAGT
>NW_025726200.1:20000-25000 GCF_021461395.2 Schistocerca americana | reverse complement strand
GACAATATGTAAGCACCAGCATGGAACAACACCCAGTGCATCCTCTCTGCCACATTAGACAATCCACACTATCATAACCAGACCGGGAGGTCCACTCGGAAAACAGAATATCCCACCCTTCCGACAACCACCATTGCTCAGCTAAGCCACCAACACCCACACATGTCCCAGACAGGGGTGCACCCAACATCACAATACTGCCTCCTGTCACACCACACAAACAATGGCAGGAATGAAAGACACAGGTCTGCCACAAGCATGGAATCAGAGCGCCGCCTGTTATGAGCCAAAGGTGCACCCTGACGTGGCAAATCAGATGATGCCGCAGTCATTTACTTACGATAATCACAATCAACAAACCGGGCCCCCCCCCCCCCCAAGTGCCTTAACCTAACCCGTATTGTACCTTAACCTAACCCGTATTGTACCTTAACCTAACCCGTATTGTACCTTAACCTAACCCGTATTGTACCTTAACCTAACCCGTATTGTACCTTAACCTAACCCATATTGTACCTTAACCTAACCCATATTGTACCTTAACCTAACCCATATTGTACCTTAACCTAACCCATATTGTACCTTAACCTAACCCATATTGTACCTTAACCTAACCCATATTGTACCTTAACCTAACCCATATTGTACCTTAACCTAACCCATATTGTACCTTAACCTAACCCATATTGTACCTTAACCTAACCCATATTGTACCTTAACCTAACCCATATTGTACCTTAACCTAACCCATGTTGCGCCTTAACCTAACCCATGTTGCGCCTTAACCTAACCCATGTTGCGCCTTAACCTAACCCATGTTGCGCCTTAACCTAACCCATGTTGCGCCTTAACCTAACCCATGTTGCGCCTTAACCTAACCCATGTTGCGCCTTAACCTAACCCATGTTGCGCCTTAACCTAACCCATGTTGCGCCTTAACCTAACCCATGTTGCGCCTTAACCTAACCCATGTTGCGCCTTAACCTAACCCATGTTGCGCCTTAACCTAACCTATGTTGCGCCTTAACCTAACCTATGTTGCGCCTTAACCTAACCTATGTTGCGCCTTAACCTAACCTATGTTGCGCCTTAACCTAACCTATGTTGCGCCTTAACCTAACCTATGTTGCGCCTTAACCTAACCTATGTTGCGCCTTAACCTAACCTATGTTGCGCCGTAACCTAACCTATGTTGCGCCGTAACCTAACCTATGTTGCGCCGTAACCTAACCTATGTTGCGCCTTAACCTAACCTATGTTGCGCCTTAACCTAACCTATGTTGCGCCTTAACCTAACCTATGTTGCGCCTTAACCTAACCTATGTTGCGCCTTAACCTAACCTATGTTGCGCCTTAACCTAACCTATGTTGCGCCTTAACCTAACCTATGTTGCGCCTTAACCTAACCTATGTTGCGCCTTAACCTAACCTATGTTGCGCCTTAACCTAACCTATGTTGCGCCTTAACCTAACCTATGTTGCGCCGTAACCTAACCTATGTTGCGCCTTAACCTAACCTATGTTGCGCCTTAACCTAACCTATGTTGCGCCGTAACCTAACCTATGTTGCGCCTTAACCTAACCTATGTTGCGCCTTAACCTAACCTATGTTGCGCCTTAACCTAACCTATGTTGCGCCTTAACCTAACCTATGTTGCGCCTTAACCTAACCTATGTTGCGCCTTAACCCAACACACGTTGGGCCTTAACCCAACACACGTTGGGCCTTAACCCAACACACGTTGGGCCTTAACCCAACACACGTTGGGCCTTAACCCAACACACGTTGGGCCTTAACCCAACACACGTTGGGCCTTAACCCAACACACGTTGGGCCTTAACCCAACACACGTTGGGCCTTAACCCAACACACGTTGGGCCTTAACCCAACACACGTTGGGCCTTAACCCAACACACGTTGGGCCTTAACCCAACACACGTTGGGCCTTAACCCAACACACGTTGGGCCTTAACCCAACACACGTTGGGCCTTAACCCAACACACGTTGGGCCTTAACCCAACACACGTTGGGCCTTAACCCAACACACGTTGGGCCTTAACCCAACACACGTTGGGCCTTAACCCAACACACGTTGGGCCTTAACCCAACACACGTTGGGCCTTAACCCAACACACGTTGGGCCTTAACCCAACACACGTTGGGCCTTAACCTGCTCTGTAATTGTCATACGACGCGTTAAATTAGTGTAGTGTTGCCTAACTGCAACCCCCGCAATATAGTTTGCTACTCGCACTGCCCGGTCCCCAGAGTATCGCTTCATGTTAAACACCTTGCAGCTATACACTGTAATGCGGATGGCGGCAGGACGTACATGCTCAATGCCCTTCGCAGTTGTTCATTGGCATTCGCATGGCGAAGCACAGCCTACGTTGTGGTACGGCTTGTGGCAACTGTCCGCTGATGTTGTACGTCCAAATCACACACTGTACCGCACATTGGTCCTCATGTACTGAATGATACATCGTGGTACATGTGTGACCGTACCACGACTGCGCCAACAACGGCGAACCATACGGTCCAAATATTGTGCACTCAGCTACGTGTCGTCTCCCTATAAGAGCTGGATTGCAGTATGGTATGCCGTGGATGGCGATCAGCATGAGCCGTCTGTTGATGTAGTGGCGCGTGTTGTCAGACGTAGTCGTCTCTTCTCACACACCGTGATAGCATGGTGCACTGCGTTCCACATCTGCGACATGCGACAGAGGCCGGTTGACAGTCGTTCGCGCAATGGACATCGCATACGTACGGGGGCCACCTTCCACGTGTTCGCGAAGCGTGCACATGTTGTTGCGTGTATGTGGGCAGACATAGTGTGTCGTGACACCTGACACAGGCATGCAACAATCGTTGAATTTGCAAATGGCGATGGACGTCTACGTTTGCTGGTGACGTTACGCAAATGAAGAACTGGTAAACCGTTGTGGTGCGGTTGTTCTCGCTAGAGGTGAATCAGTGATGGCGACGATCGGTTGAGCTACCAACCGGTTGTTTCAGCGATACCCACCATGCCCACGAACGTGAATGGCATGTGGGTGTGAAGCGATACGCGGCGGTGGCTGGGTGGGACCGTCCCCGGCCGGTGAGGGGGGGCCTTCCGGCGTGCTGGCCGCGCGGTGCGTGGGCGCACGCGCTACAGCCGGCTGGTGGGGGCGGCCAGTGGCAGGCGCGCCGGCCGACGGAGGCGGCAGGCGGCGCAGCTGCGCGCCGGCGCACCCTGCACGCGGCGCCGTGCGGCCAAAGTAGGTCCTCGCGGGCCCGGTGCGAAGCGCGGTGGACATCTGCAGTGTGCTGGTCCGATTGAGGACTGTGTGCGCTGAGGATGCGCCGCCGCCCGGCGCTCGGCGCCGCGACGCCGTCTGCTGCTCGGTCGCCTCTGCGGTTCTCGCAGGTGGATTGTATCGCAGCTGTGCGGACGTGTTGGCGCGTGCGCTGTGCTGGGAGAGTTCGCTTCGGCACCCAAGTGGGGCTTTTGTCCTTCTGTGGCGCTGGCGTTGGAGCTGCCGGCCACCGTAGGTGGCGCGTGTTGTCTCCCGCCGGCAATGCCACGACAGCACGCTCCCGGGCCTCTGTCGGCAGCGGCAAGCTCAGTTGGGAGCACGGGTGGTCGCACCTAAAGCGTCTACTCGCCAAACTCCGGGCGATTGCGCCTCTCTCGAACCCGACCAAGTACTTAGGACGGCGCTGCGCGCCGCCGGGACCTGAGAGGGTTTCGAGGTGTATTGTGCAGGGGAGCTCAGCCTCCTCCTGTTTGCAGAATAATTGAGCGGACGCTTGCGTGTTCGCGCGGGCCCCCGGGACACACTCCCGGGCGGCCGGCTGCTCAGCTCTAGTTGACGCAGCTCCCTGGTTGATCCTGCCAGTAGTCATATGCTTGTCTCAAAGATTAAGCCATGCATGTCTCAGTACAAGCCGCATTAAGGTGAAACCGCGAATGGCTCATTAAATCAGTTATGGTTCCTTAGATCGTACCCACGTTACTTGGATAACTGTGGTAATTCTAGAGCTAATACATGCAAACAGAGTCCCGACCAGAGATGGAAGGGACGCTTTTATTAGATCAAAACCAATCGGTCGGCTCGTCCGGTCCGTTTGCCTTGGTGACTCTGAATAACTTTGGGCTGATCGCACGGTCCTCGTACCGGCGACGCATCTTTCAAATGTCTGCCTTATCAACTGTCGATGGTAGGTTCTGCGCCTACCATGGTTGTAACGGGTAACGGGGAATCAGGGTTCGATTCCGGAGAGGGAGCCTGAGAAACGGCTACCACATCCAAGGAAGGCAGCAGGCGCGCAAATTACCCACTCCCGGCACGGGGAGGTAGTGACGAAAAATAACGATACGGGACTCATCCGAGGCCCCGTAATCGGAATGAGTACACTTTAAATCCTTTAACGAGTATCTATTGGAGGGCAAGTCTGGTGCCAGCAGCCGCGGTAATTCCAGCTCCAATAGCGTATATTAAAGTTGTTGCGGTTAAAAAGCTCGTAGTTGGATTTGTGTCCCACGCTGTTGGTTCACCGCCCGTCGGTGTTTAACTGGCATGTATCGTGGGACGTCCTGCCGGTGGGGCGAGCTGAAGGCGTGCGACGCGCCTCGTGCGTGCTCGTGCGTCCCGAGGCGGACCCCGTTGCAATCCTACCAGGGTGCTCTTGAGTGAGTGTCTCGGTGGGCCGGCACGTTTACTTTGAACAAATTAGAGTGCTTAAAGCAGGCAAGCCCGCCTGAATACTGTGTGCATGGAATAATGGAATAGGACCTCGGTTCTATTTTGTTGGTTTTCGGAACCCGAGGTAATGATTAATAGGGACAGGCGGGGGCATTCGTATTGCGACGTTAGAGGTGAAATTCTTGGATCGTCGCAAGACGAACAGAAGCGAAAGCATTTGCCAAGTATGTTTTCATTAATCAAGAACGAAAGTTAGAGGTTCGAAGGCGATCAGATACCGCCCTAGTTCTAACCATAAACGATGCCA
>NW_025726200.1:10000-12500 GCF_021461395.2 Schistocerca americana | reverse complement strand
CACTAATGTACAGAGATACAATAGTTTCGACTGGAACCGGATTAAACGTATACACGGCGCTGATTAGTAATAGATAGAGCCATCAGAATACAGATAATGTATAGACCTGTCCGTATACATGCTGAAAGACTCTGCTCACAATCACACGTCAGCCAGACACTCTTATCACGCACTACTCTCTGCCTGTAACAGGCACACAGACAATATGTAAGCACCAGCATGGAACAACACCCAGTGCATCCTCTCTGCCACATTAGACAATCCACACTATCATAACCAGACCGGGAGGTCCACTCGGAAAACAGAATATCCCACCCTTCCGACAACCACCATTGCTCAGCTAAGCCACCAACACCCACACATGTCCCAGACAGGGGTGCACCCAACATCACAATACTGCCTCCTGTCACACCACACAAACAATGGCAGGAATGAAAGACACAGGTCTGCCACAAGCATGGAATCAGAGCGCCGCCTGTTATGAGCCAAAGGTGCACCCTGACGTGGCAAATCAGATGATGCCGCAGTCATTTACTTACGATAATCACAATCAACAAACCGGGCCCCCCCCCCCCCAAGTGCCTTAACCTAACCCGTATTGTACCTTAACCTAACCCGTATTGTACCTTAACCTAACCCGTATTGTACCTTAACCTAACCCGTATTGTACCTTAACCTAACCCGTATTGTACCTTAACCTAACCCGTATTGTACCTTAACCTAACCCATATTGTACCTTAACCTAACCCATATTGTACCTTAACCTAACCCATATTGTACCTTAACCTAACCCATATTGTACCTTAACCTAACCCATATTGTACCTTAACCTAACCCATATTGTACCTTAACCTAACCCATATTGTACCTTAACCTAACCCATATTGTACCTTAACCTAACCCATATTGTACCTTAACCTAACCCATATTGTACCTTAACCTAACCCATGTTGCGCCTTAACCTAACCCATGTTGCGCCTTAACCTAACCCATGTTGCGCCTTAACCTAACCCATGTTGCGCCTTAACCTAACCCATGTTGCGCCTTAACCTAACCCATGTTGCGCCTTAACCTAACCCATGTTGCGCCTTAACCTAACCCATGTTGCGCCTTAACCTAACCCATGTTGCGCCTTAACCTAACCCATGTTGCGCCTTAACCTAACCCATGTTGCGCCTTAACCTAACCTATGTTGCGCCTTAACCTAACCTATGTTGCGCCTTAACCTAACCTATGTTGCGCCTTAACCTAACCTATGTTGCGCCTTAACCTAACCTATGTTGCGCCTTAACCTAACCTATGTTGCGCCTTAACCTAACCTATGTTGCGCCTTAACCTAACCTATGTTGCGCCGTAACCTAACCTATGTTGCGCCGTAACCTAACCTATGTTGCGCCATAACCTAACCTATGTTGCGCCTTAACCTAACCTATGTTGCGCCTTAACCTAACCTATGTTGCGCCTTAACCTAACCTATGTTGCGCCGTAACCTAACCTATGTTGCGCCTTAACCTAACCTATGTTGCGCCTTAACCTAACCTATGTTGCGCCTTAACCTAACCTATGTTGCGCCTTAACCTAACCTATGTTGCGCCTTAACCTAACCTATGTTGCGCCTTAACCTAACCTATGTTGCGCCTTAACCTAACCTATGTTGCGCCTTAACCTAACCTATGTTGCGCCGTAACCTAACCTATGTTGCGCCTTAACCTAACCTATGTTGCGCCTTAACCTAACCTATGTTGCGCCGTAACCTAACCTATGTTGCGCCTTAACCTAACCTATGTTGCGCCTTAACCTAACCTATGTTGCGCCTTAACCTAACCTATGTTGCGCCTTAACCTAACCTATGTTGCGCCTTAACCTAACCTATGTTGCGCCTTAACCCAACACACGTTGGGCCTTAACCCAACACACGTTGGGCCTTAACCCAACACACGTTGGGCCTTAACCCAACACACGTTGGGCCTTAACCCAACACACGTTGGGCCTTAACCCAACACACGTTGGGCCTTAACCCAACACACGTTGGGCCTTAACCCAACACACGTTGGGCCTTAACCCAACACACGTTGGGCCTTAACCCAACACACGTTGGGCCTTAACCCAACACACGTTGGGCCTTAACCCAACACACGTTGGGCCTTAACCCAACACACGTTGGGCCTTAACCCAACACACGTTGGGCCTTAACCCAACACACGTTGGGCCTTAACCCAACACACGTTGGGCCTTAACCCAACACACGTTGGGCCTTAACCCAACACACGTTGGGCCTTAACCCAACACACGTTGGGCCTTAACCCAACACACGTTGGGCCTTAACCCAACACACGTTGGGCCTTAACCCAACACACGTTGGGCCTTAACCTGCTCTGTAATTGTCATACGACGCGTTAAATTAGTGTAGTGTTGCCTAACTGCAACCCCCGCAATATAGTTTGCTACTCGCACTGCCCGGTCCCCAGAATATCGCTTCATGTTAAACACCTTGCAGCTA